>NC_041215.1:61803829-61808034 GCF_002837175.3 Physeter macrocephalus
GGGGGGGTGGGAGGGAGGGAGACGCAAGAGGGAAGGGATATGGGAACATATGTATATGTATAACTGATTCACTTTGTTGTAAAGGAGAAACTAACACACTATTGTAAAACAGTTATACTCCAATAAAGATGTTAAAAAAAAAAAAAAAAAGAATCCCAGTTAAACATATATTTCATTTCCTCTCTTGGAACAAGTTGAGTCCACAAAAGGCTCTAGAAAACCATGCTGTCACCAATGATTATCCTTTAATCTGTCACAATGTGCCTCAAAATAATTCACAGTTTTTTGAGAGAGGATGAGGAATCTATAAAACTTTCCAAATGCTTTATTTGAGCCATAGAAAACCACATGAAGGTGCCAGGCTCTCTAAATGTTAGGATTTCTGTTGCCTCTTCTTAAGACAAATCCATAGGCGTTTTCCTGGAGTTGTCTCTGTCTCCACCCTGATGCCTACTTCTGGGCTTGGGGGTCACATGAACCCTTCAGTGTCTCAGTCTAATCAAATCAAGGTGAAATAATAAAAACATTGGAAAAACCATCCACTCCAAAAAAATATTTACAAAAAAAAGCATCTGTTAAATTCTCTATGTTCATTCAGTTAACTTCCTTTGGGGTAACACACTTGTATTATTAGATTGCATATTATTCAAGCAAATCTAACTTTAAACATGCCTGATGTTTTCCAAGTATAGACAACATATGAGATGGACTTCAGTCACATTTATATTTTTCATTTTCTCATTTATTAAATATTGATTCTAATTAGATCATATTTAAGAGCAAAGAGATTTTTTTCAAAGACAATGGGCTCCTTTTCTGTAATTTTTTTCTGTTTATCTTACTGTAAGTGGAAATAAATAAAACAAAAACAGATAGAAGACCAATGTCAGTATGAGCATATTTTACAATATGAATTAAAATTTCAAAATCAATAATATTATATTAAGGCTAAATGTAATTCATAAAGTATACTAATATTCATGTTTCTAGCTATAGGATAATATTTATTATCAGTGTATTCTAGAATTTTTTCAATGTTTGCTACTGTTAATACATAGTGAGATTTTTAACTTCTTAACTTGTCCCCTAGGAATCACCAAGTAGGGATCAGGGGCAAGTAACACAGTGCCTGGCATATAATAGGCACTAAGTAAATGTCAAACATACATGAATCTGGATCAATTAAATGGGGGATTATACTGACATCAGCAAAAATAAGTTTAGAAATAACAGCTCATATATATATATATAAGAAAGCATCCTCTCCTGCCCATTGCTGTGTCACATTAGCCTTGATGGATACTGAGAGGAAAATTTGAGGTTATATGCACTATAGCTGAGTTGTTATATGAATTACTCTGCAATTTCTCTACCACTGATTTAAAAATTGATGTTGAGGAAATCGAGTTTATTTTCAGAAAAGGACAGTTAGAATTACTTGTACCCAGTTCAGGTGGAGAATTCTTGCAGAAACAAATATGCTATAGTGAGTTAGCAGGGAGGCCTGTTAAATTTTTAATTAATTAATAAATCCATTTATTTACCAAATGTGTTGAAAATATTCCTATGTTTTAGGCAAATAAGATATAGCTTTCCCTAAAAAGGCCTAACAGCACACAGATAATTAAACACATAACTGTAATTAATGTGCTAAATACTAAAGTAGAGAAACAATGAATAGAATGAGTCATTCTCATTTCAGAGGTCATGAAAAATCTTACAAGCATAAACTTTCCAACAGTGTCTTAAGTGAGGTGTAGAAGTTTCCCAGGAATTATGGTAAGGGAAGAAAATATGGAGGGCATTCCAGGTAATATCTTGAAGAAATATGACACATTTGGGGTATCACAAGTTGTTCAATGTGTTCAAAGGGTAAGTTGCAGGAGAGCAACAGAGAGAGAAACAGGCATGGACCAGATCACGAAAAGCCTTGATGATATGCCATACTATAAAAAATACTCCTATAGCTTCAAAAAGGTCACTCTCAAGTATTTATGTCTAGGTTTGGACTCTGTCTTGATTTTCAGGTACATATTTTCAACTGCTTTCCAAGCATTTCTCATGTGCATGTTTCAAATATTATATGTTCCAACTGGAACTCATTCTCTCTCTCTCTCTCTCTCTGTCTCTTCCTATCCCAGACTTTTCCAAACCAGAAACCATCCAACATGACTGCAATGGCAGATTTTAACAGATAAGTCTCTTGTCCTAAACTTTCATGTGAATGTTTGTGTCTGTATTGGAAGCACATTTTTTTTTTTTTTTGACCATGCCACTCGGCATATGGGATCTTAATTCCCTGACCAGGGATCGAACCTGCACCCCCTGCATTGGAAATACAGAGTCTTAACTACTGGACCACCAGGGAAGTCCCTGTTTGTTGTTTTCAAGTGTTCAAACTTCAAAGAAAAAAAATACTTCTCTACATGGTTTTCATACAATTCTGGGTTGGAAAATTTGTGGGAGACAAATACAGGGAAATTGTGATGATAGCATATTGGATCAGGGAGGCATTTTTCCCTGAGCAATGAGATTTATTCTAGGCAATGAGTTTTAATTTTAGAAAAGGGAAACTGGTCAAATCCTTTCAAAGAAGCTTTGGTAGACTGTCCAAATCCATATGTTTCCAAGTATCTGAATGTCTCTCCTTCTTTGACACATGAGCGAACTTCTCCAAAAAAAGCAAACAAGCAAAAACCAACGAGGGGCTATTGTAAATTAGTTTGATTTACACTGGATTTAGGGCCATTTTAAGTATGTTCTGGACATAAATTATGAACCAGAAGAGTGTTTTGAAGTTCTGTTTATATTGGACGCTACCACTGTGATTCTAACATATTTTCCAAAATAACAGTTTAGTCATAAAAGAGCTAGATAACGTTTATCCTTAGATAGATCAGAGAGAAGAAAATCTGCCTCATTTGGGGTAATCCATGCTAAGAGGAAAATAGACAAAATCACCATGTCTTGTGTGATAGAGTCATGAATTTTCACCCTTGCACTTTCAGGGTATAGTAGTGTAAATGTTTGTTGGAAATAATAACTCTATAAGAAAATTTGATTTTTCTGAATATATTTTGAAGACATAAATCTAATTACATCCAAAAAGTTTAAAATGTTAAAATTGAAAAAATACATCTCAAGAAGTAGTTTTTAGTTGTATATGTTGCATTTTCTTACAGTTTAGTGTATCTTTAAAGTAATAAAAAAGGCTAAACTAAATGTTTTCAAATTTTTGAATGTTTGTCTCACTCCATAAAATGTTTAATTAGTATATTCTTTTATATACTAAACATCTATGAGAATGTTCTGCATGAAACAGATACTTTATGTCATGGGATAAAGATTTTATAAAGTGAGCAAGAGATTTTCAATATTTAGGTTTTCTGTAGGTTTTGATTTTCATGAAGCCACAATATTATTTTTTGTATAAATTATAAGTTTAGATTTTCTTTATGATTGGTGTATTATTGCTAATGATTTTAAGTTAGCATAAGTATTACTATTTTGATGAATTTTTCTCCACATTAAATATAATTTGAGTTGAGTCATAAATCTTTATTTCATTTGTACTTAGTTTTGATTCCCAGCCTTTATTAAATAAATCATGGATGTAATTTATGTTGCTTTCCATTAAATCATTACTTTCTAGGTCATGAAGGTTATGATCACCAAAGCCACAACAATGTTATTTTTAAAAGATTTTTTTCATCAATTCACATAAACTATATCCACTTAAACTATTACTGGTGAAGAATTCCTTTTGTTCAGTCTTCCTACTAATACTCCTTGTGTATAACGTTGATGTATTTTAACTGTGATTTATTTATTGTTCTTATTATTCCTGATTTATTGTTTTTATTATTTTGCAGTTATTCTATCTCTTCAGTAAAACTGAATTATCAAATGCAATGATGGTATCGAGCTTGAATTGTTAACTTGATAATTATGAGGGCACATTTTAACTTTAGCTAGAAAGCACCAGGAATAGTCTTAATATGATATTTAGAAGGTGTATTATTATATCCCTATCAATCTAACTTTAGTAAAATTAAAGTTATAAAATATTTTACAAACCTTAACATGTTTTTTTTTTTTTTTTTTTTTTTTTTTTCCGGTACGCGGGCCTCTCACTGTTGTGGCCTCTCCCCGTTGCGGAGCATAGGCTCTGGACGCGCAGGCTCAGCGGCCATGGCTCACGGGCC
>NC_041215.1:61808077-61821611 GCF_002837175.3 Physeter macrocephalus
GCCGCTCCACGGCATGTGGGATCTTCCCAGACCGGAGCACGAACCCGTGTCCCCTGCATCAGCAGGTGGACTCTCAACCACTGCGCCACCAGGGAAGCCCCCGGGAAGCCCCCGTAGTTGTAGCGCACGGGCTTAGTTGCTCCGCGGCATGTGGGATCCTCCTGGATCAGGGCTCGAACCTGTGTCCCCTGTATTGGCAGGCAGATTCTTAACCACTGCGCCACCAGGGAAACCCTGCACTCTTCAATTATTTGATTTCTCTTTTAAGAAAATGGTATATCGTTATTAGAACTATAATCAGTATGTATGATGCTAGTCCCAAAATGTACATTTTTCCACAAGAGAAATAATGCAACTTGATTTCCCTTTCAGTATGGATTATATTGATCAGTTCCCCTTCTCTACTCTTAACTAGCTCTACTTGGAATTAGAAATGTACATTCTGTGCCTTTAGTTTCAATGATCATCAGAGAACTGACCTTTCAGACCTATTACATTAAAGATATTACTTTAGCGAGAAGAGGAAAAGATAGCTGGCCATGGTGAGATTATAAGAACGTTAATACTTGGTAAAACATGCGTCTTTATAGTGTAAATTTCCTGGGTAAGAAAAACTGCTACCTAAGTACAGCCTAAAGCTTTATTAGTGTTTTAGATACTTCAAAATATAAGAAATACGGGTAGAAAACATGAGTTCATATAGAGCACTACATAGAGCTGGAAAAAGAATAACTCACCCTTTTGAGCAAAAATTGCAAATTCTTTATCCAAACTAATGAAAAATAATGAAAAAAGTCAAAACTGTCAAAATCAGCTCAGCCATTTTGATAATTTATTACGAAAAGAGGATTTTGATTCTACTTTTATGTATTTCAGAGGTAATCAAATAAGTAGTGAAAAGCACTACATGAAAATCAGTGTAAAACAACTAAATGGTACGAGTGTACATGTGTCACGTCTGTGCTCAGGTCTATGTCTCTTGCATGTGTACAGAGCCTGAATGGAAAGAATTGGACAAGGCTAATGCTGAGCATGAAGAACAGGCATCTAGTTAAAGTAAACATAATATTATTACATTTCATCGAAATTCCAATTTTTCTTTTTTAATATATACTATTTTATATATCTATCTTTTAAATCACAGTTGAAAAAATTATGAGTTTTGAAGACTAGTTAATTTTTAATTTTAGAATTTACATTTTTAAAAAGAAACCCAAGATACTGATTAATTAACAATAAGTTTTAAGTGAATATTTCATTTTATCTGCATATTTTGAAATATGTATGTTTTTATATCATTTATAATAATATTCTTTTATTTCTTTGATGTAAACTTGAAAATAATATATAGAATAACTAAAGAATATAGAATCATTTTTTCTATTTTATTTAACGCATACATACTATTAATCCCATTTAAGGAACAAATTTAAGGGCAAACATAAAAGGCAATTTCTGTGTACTTCCCTAAGATGCATAAAATTATACTTCTAATTATTTTATATATTCCTTGCATAATGTTTCATTATGACTTAACTGAAGCAATATTCTTTTTCAAAATACTCTTTGAAAGTAATGATTCTTGAAAAATCCATAGAAAAGTTCAAAGATTTTCTCAAAGGTCCGCTTTTAAACTGGTTACAATGCATGTCTCTAGGGAGGGAAACTGAATGTCCCAGAGATAGTGAGGGTAGGAAAACTTTCTTTTCATTGTGTATCCTTTGGTACCTTTCTAGTTTTGTACCATGTGCATGCACTGCCCTTACAAATTTTTTAAATAGTAATTAGGCTGACCAATCCTGCAAAAATTCTATTTTAACAGTATAATAAACTAAGTAAAATGTTTAGTTTTACTAATGAGTCAGGGAAGAAGGGAGAGAGGGATTCCTGGAGAGGAAGTAGAACGTGATGAATTGTGAAAGAAGAAGGAGGAAAAAGCAAGATGGTGAGAAGCTAGAATGAAGGTTAAAAGATGATCTCTGAGATAGTCATAGTAGTGGTGAGATGACGTTTTATAAACAAGGATATTTACTCTATGCTAGTTGTTCCCAGTATTCCCCTCTCCCTCTGCCTACATTGTATAAGATAGTCTTTTTCTAATTGCAGATGTTATGACTTTCTCTAAAAAGTAATGTCCACTACAGACATGGCCTGGTTCAGACTGAGATAGTGCCTCCAGTATCTAATTTTCTGCCCTGTTACCTTTGACTTGATTGGTCTGACCAGCATCAGGCACTCGGAGATGGAATGTTAAGCTTGTTAGCTGAGGCCACATAATTATCTGTCAGATCTAGGCTGGAGTGAGCTTTACTGAAGTAATTGCTTGAATATTGAAGATGCCTTATCTAGCTACGATTCCCCCCAAATGGGAAATGAAATGCTGGGCAAGCAAAATAGTGAAAATCTACTTTATTTAATGAATTTGTATTACAAATAGCTGACTTGTTATAAAATGTATTTGGGGAAACTATAGGGAATATGGGTTTGTGCCACTTGAGCTAATAGACAGAAAAGAGAAGGGATACTTATATATAAAACGAGAGAGGCTACCAATTTAGCAACAGTTAGAAATCTGAACAAAAAAAATCCAGAGGAAGTCTTACTTCATAAGAAGAAACATGAGGATTTGGGTCACAAATTTATCCCATGTACACAAAGTTTTTCTAAAGTATGAGATATCACAGGACTGCATATCTTCAGCAATCCAGGAGACAGAATTAAAAGACTCATGAAACCCACAACTATAATAAAATTAAGCTTAGGGATTCCACATTACATTTAATATTTGGGGGGAGGAATATTTGGATTTAACTCTGTTAGATGTAGTTTGGGTTTTTTGGAAAATAGGGGGATATGTGCAAATAGCCTCAAGCAAACCCATCATAGGCCTGAACGGGAAAAAGAAAAAACACAGATCAAAGTGTGTATAATCTTTTCCCAAAACACAGTCTACCTAGGTGAATGTCGTGATGAGTAACTTTTCTATTCATGTAAGGAGATCAGGTATATTAGGTCTAGAGTCTAAGAAATGAACTTTAAATTCAGGATGAACTTCATATCTGTCACTATTCTTCTCAAAATGCTCTTAAGTAGATTTGATGGCCCTTGTTTTTTTATAAAATGAATTAAGTGTAGTGGAACTACTTCAAATAGAAAAAATTAATTTCTGATCAAGAAAGCAAGAGTAGTATAGAAAGTTACAATCATTTTAATTAACCCTGAAAACTAGTAGTAAGGAAGGATGATTAAACCATATCGTTAATTGGAATCATAGCATTTTGTATTTGCTGTCTGCAGTGGGTGGTCAGACTGTCATTTCCTGGATTCAGTTTCTACAAATTTGCAGAGTCAAGATGTACAATGGGAAGCAATCAGGCCTCAGAGTGACTTCTGTGTTTAAGATCACCAGCATATTCTAGCTATGTGAACTTTGGTAAGTTCTTCCAATGTATTTTGAGTCTCTGTCTTTTTTCCTGTCAAATGGCAATTGCACTGATTTTAACCATTACAGAGGTTGTTGGGTGGTATTACAGAGTCCTTTACATTTTTTTTTAAGTTTTAGAACAATTTTAGATTTACAAGAGAACTGTGAAGATAATACAAAGTTCCCATATATAACCTGGATGGTGAATTTTCCTTTCTTATTGAATCCTCTGGCCCAGAAAGAGTTTAACAAGTATCTTTGGCTGAGTCTACATTCCCATGGTCAATCACCCTGTACTGAATGGTTTTGTAGACCCAATTTACAAGTGATTTATCCACATTGAGACTTCAACAGGGGAGACTATCACTTCTAGCTTCTCTGTCGTTAGGAGAATCATGCAGACGCTTTGTAGCAAATTGGCTTCAAAATGATTCATAGATCATTTTGATTCATGCAGATTCATGCAGATTCATTTTGATTCAACTGCACACGTACAGGCTCAGCCTGAATCTGAAAGCTTTTTTTTTTATTATTGGACCTAAATCCCTTTCTTGTCACTTTTGTGCCAGGAGAAACACAGTGGAAATTCTAGGGGTCCAGAGAGAATGAGACTCTAATTAAAAGTGATTTGAAAACCAAGCAAATCTATTAAGTTGCCATAGATCAGATGCAATTGAATATCGGAAAAAGATTTTAATATTTGCATACTGTTATTTGAGCTTTGGGGCAAACTGTGTTCCCTAAAGATTTTAATGCTTTTCGTAACACCTTAATATTATTCTATTTGCGGATTTAGTTTTTGTAACACTTTAATATTATTTTCGTAACACCTTAATATTATTTTATTGTTTTCGTAACACCTTAATATTATTCTATTTGTTTTTCGTAACACCTTAATATTTTCGTAACACCTTAATATTATTCTATCTGTGGATTTAGTTACGTGAATAATATTTGTGGCATAGAATAATAGTTTTGTGTATGTTAAGAATGTATTTCTAATGATTAAAAATTCTGGACAAACCCAATTTGGATGAATAATTAATCTGTACCAAGTCCACATAATGTGCAAATCAAAGTAGAGATACAGATAACCAGAAGTAGAGTGTAGAAGAGCATAATTGCTATGTTGAGAAAAAAGGAAAACAGTTCAAAATGAGTAAAAGGTTTTCACTAACTGAAGAATTAAGATAAAGTCTCATGGCACAGATAAGTTAAGCTGGGTTTTGGGCCAGATGGTGGAGAGTACTGAATGTCAGACTAAGGAAACTGGAGGCTAACTTTTGTAAATTTGAAACAGACTAGTGACATGATCAATATGATGCTTTAGGAAGCAGACAGGATGGGTTAAGAGGCCAATGGTCTATAGTAGTAAAATCTCATGTACACACTATAAGTCCAAGAGGACATTACCCAAATTTGAGAGCCTTTTTTGTTTCAATGATAGAATGATGGTGTATCATTTATGGGTAAATGCAAAAGATACAAGACATTCAGCTGTGGATAGGACAACTTCAAACAAGAAATGATGGTTTCATATCCCATACAACTTTCAAATGCTTTGGTGGATAATGATGTACTTTAAAAATCACCTTATCTTTGATAGAGGAGGCAAGAATATACAGTGGAGAAAAGACAGCCTCTTCAATAAGTGGTGCTGGGAAAACTAGACAGCTACATGTAAAAGAATGAAATTAGAACACTCCCTAACACCATACACAAAAATAAACTCAAAATGGATTAAAGACCTAAATGTAAGGCCAGACACTATAAAACTCTTAGAGGAAAACATAGGCAGAACACTCTATGACATAAATCACAGCAAGATCCTTTTTGACCCACCTCCTAGAGAAATGGAAATAAAAACAAAAATAAACAAATGGGACCTAATGAAACTTAAAAGCTTTTGCACAGCAAAGGAAACCATAAACAAGACAAAAAGGCAACCCTCAGAGTCAAGTACCAAAATGTTCATTGCAGCTCTATTTACAATAGCCAGGACATGGAAGCCACCTAAGTGTCCATCAACAGATGAATGGATAAAGAAGATGTGGCACATATATACAATGGAATATTACTCAGCCATAAAATGATGCGAAATTTAGTTATTTGTAGTGAGGTTGATGGACCTAGAGTCTGTCATACAGAGTGAAGTAAGTCAGAAGGAGGAAAACAAATACTGTATGCTAACACATATATATGGAATCTAAAAAAAAAAAAAATGCCAATGCAAAAGACTATGAAATGTGAAGGGATCACCCCAGATTAAATGAGTAAAGAGGTGTGACAATTAAATGTTTCATACATGATCATGGACTAGGGAAAAAAAATCAGCTATTGAGAACATTATTGGTACAACTGAGAAAAGTTGAACACACACCATATATGGTGCATGACAGTATTCTGTCAATATCAAATTTTCTGAAATTGTGCCATGGTTACATAAGCAAATGTTCAAACTCTTGGAAGATATATGAAGAATTCAAGGATTAAATAGCATAACATCAGCCACTTGCACCTAATTCTCAAATGGTTCAGCAAGAATCATAATGTGTTTTTTGTGTCCTGTGTCTATATGCTTACTGATTCTCAATCCTACTTACACATTACAATAAACTGAAGCTCTGAAACAACAACAACAAAAAATCATTTAAAACCTATCTTTTAAAATGTAAATCCACACAAAAATACTTTTGCCTGGCTTTAATGACATTGGATTTTCTACAAATAAATATAATAAGTAAATTGAGGAGTGATTAGTCACCTGACTTACATGACTCTATATTAACATTTGAAAATATTTATTTCTTATAGATTTAGTACTTGGTCCAGCATATTAACTACAGATAATATATTTCATCAATACTCAGTTGTATATTTCAGATTGGGTTTTAAATATATGCCATAAATAAAAGTTATCAACCTACCTAATCTGCCAACATTATTTTTATTCTAATGAAACAATGAAATGTTAAATAGAATATTTTACAATGAAATATTCTAGTAAGGTTGACAAAATATACTTCCAAGATTTAGAGAAAAGTTTTGAAAACTCTATACTATCATTTTAATGTTTAAAGAAAAATAACCTTAACATTAAAGAAGAAAAAATAGTCTGTTGTTTCTCTAAGTATAGCACAAATAACCACAGAATATGCTAAGCTATATACTATTTTTTTTTTAAAAATTAAACTTGTCAGCTATGAAAGGTCATGAGAATGAAAGAAAGAAATCCAAATAATACATTTTCTCTTACTCCATTAAGAAATAGCTGTGTTTCAAGAAAGACTGATGCAATGGCAAAAGATGTGAAAAATCAGTTGAATGATGAACTGCAGTTAAGCACATTTTCATTACAATCACATGAGAATATCATGTGTCAATATGATGCTTTACTGCTCACATATGTTGTTTCCACAAAATGAAAAGTATTAAAATGTTTTTTTTTTAAATACTGAGAAAGGTCACTAAATGCCAGCCAATAGTTATGACTTATTTTATGGACAACATATTTGACTTTCCAAATGTCACTGCTTGTACAAACTGGTAGAGCACCAGATGTGGCTAAGAGCAGTCATAAAAAAGTCGCAACTGGTATTTTAACCATTTATTTACATATCTTAGAAACCAAGATTCTTACATCAAGACCGCGAATCACAAACGTTGTTACTGTTGTTATTAATAAAATTAAGAGTAATATATTAACAATAGATTAATTCATAAATAGTAAAAATAGCATGAAAAGAATGTGTATGAAGATCTTTTTTACACAAAAGGCAGATGGCTATCCAAAGGAATTGTTTAAAAAAAATCATTTTGCTATTTGAGATGATAGTAATATATTCTGATATAATTAACACAAAATTAAAGATCAAAATTAGTATATTTTGATCTGATGTGATATGTCTTTCAGATATATTTTAAAATATGATTCTAAAACTGCAAAATAATGAAATCAATATTAGAAAAGTGAATTATTATGGAATTAACATCATAATATCTAAAATTAACATTGCTTGCTTAGAATTATCACTATTTATTATCTTTGCAGCAATTAAATAAGGATAGGCCTAAAATATTGTTTTTCCATATTATTAAAATGTATGATGACTGATTTTTAAGATGTGTATGAAATTTCAATACATGGTTACTACATTTGAAATATTGTATAACACACTAATGAACATTTTTAGGAAGATATAATTCAATTGTTAAAAAAACAAAATATTTTAAGGTCAAACCCAATTGGACTCATCAAACCACAAAATGTTTTAAGATCAATTAAGACAGAAACACATTTCTCTGTAAATAAGGTAAATTACTTAATTTGAGCAAAAGCAGCAAAAATAATTGCAAAGAGAAGACTCCCTTTTAGTTTAATAATATTTGATTCTAATTTTGCTAAAAGGGAGATTCATCATCTCCCTTTACTGTGTATATCAGTTGCTCATTACTTTTTATTTCTGAGTAGTATTTTACAGTATGGCTGTACCACAGTTACCACAGTATTTTTTTTTTTTTTAATTCATTCTCACAGTAGAGGACAGTCAAGTTATTTCCAGTTTTTGGTGATAATGAACAAAGGTACTATAAATATTCTGACAGCCTTCTCTGTGATCATAAGTTTTTATTTTTCTTGGGTAAATAACTAAGAATGGTATTAATGGGTCTTATAGTAAGTATATATTTAACTTCATAAGATATTGCCAAACGATTTTCCAAAGTGAGTATACCATTTTTTTTTTTTTTTTTTTTGTGGTATGCGGGCCTCCCTCTGTTGTGGCCTCTCCCGCTGCGGAGCACAGGCTCCGGACGCGCAAGCTCAGCGGCCATGGCTCACGGGCCCAGCCGCTCCGCGGCATGTGGGATCCTCCCAGACCGGGGCGCGAACCCGGTTCCCCTGCATCGGCAGGCGGACGCGCAACCACTGCGCCACCAGGGAAGCCCCAGAGTATACCATTTTTTGTTTTCACTAGCAGTGTATATAAATCCCACTTGGTCAGCATCCTCACCATATTTGAAATTGTTTAGGTTTTTATTTTTTTAATTTAGCCATTCTAATGGAAATGCAGTTATTGCATTATGGTTTCCTTTGCATCTCCCTAATGATTAATGATGCTGAGCATCTTTTCATGTGCATATATACATCTTTGGTGAAGCATTTTTTTTTTCCAAACATTTTTTTTTCATTTTTAAAATTGGGTTGTTTGTTTTCTTATTATTTGGAATTGATAGTTCTTTATACACTCTGGACCAATCTTTTGTTAGATACACACTTCGTCAACGTTTTTCCTAATCTGTGGCTTGTCTTTTCATTCTCTCAACAGTGTCTTTTGCTTAGCAAAAATATGATTTCAATGAACTTCAGTGTATCAAGTTCTTTGTGCTTTGGTATTATACTTAGTTTTTATTCCTAACCCCAAATCATAAAAATGTTCTCTCAGGTTTTGTTCCAGAACTTTTATAATTTTAGGATTTATATTTAGACCTATGAACCATTTTAAGTTAATGTGTGTAACGGTGTGAGGTATAGGTTGAGATTAATTTGTTTAAATATAGATGTAGAGTTGTTCCAGCACTATTTTTTGAAAAGACTTTCCATTGTCCAATTATTTGTCTTTACACTTTTCTCAAAAATCAAATGACCCTTAAATGTAGGTTTATTTCGGGACTCCATTCATTGATAGACGCATATTTTTGTCAGTATCTACTGTCTCAATTATTTTAGTTTTATGGTGAGTCCTGAAATCAATTAGGGTGGGCCCTCTAAGTTTTTCTTTTTTGTAATTTTTGACTATGCTAGCTCCTATGGTCTTTAATGTAATTTTTAGACTCAGCTTTTCAACATCTACAAAACATCCTGCTGAGATTTTGATTTGAATTGTCTTAACGGTATAAATCACTTTGAAAATCATTGGCATCTTAACTATACTGAGTGGTCTAATCCACATACATAGTATATCTCTGAATTTTGTACTTCTGTTAAATATTTAATCATAAAAATAGAGAACAAATCATCCTCTTCCTTGGCACTGCCTATGGAGGTGATTTCTTAATTGTGTAGGGATTATGAGATACTGTATGTATTATAATATAAGGACATGAACTAGATCTTTGGTGACAATTAGAAAAGAAAAAATAGAGTGGATATGTTTGAAAAGGAAATAGAGTAATAAAAATAGTAGGAAATATTTGAAAAGGAGAACAGAGTTGTACATGGTAACTTACTGGATGTATAAAATGAAGGAGAGGTACAGTTTCAATTTCAGGATTACCATCTACAATGTTCTTTCCTAGAAATGCATTTTCTGTTCTTTTTTTTTTTAATTCAATTGCTCTTTACTACCAGGTTTGCTAGTGCTATTTTCTCCACTAAATCCTATTGATGATTAGCCATTGGTAAGAATTAAAAATTTTTACTGTGAAAATGCTGATGTTTTTTCTGCCCAATCATTTTTACATTGATACACCAGGAGGATTTTCTTCTTGTTTTACTTCTATAAATGGAATGGGTCCCCCTTTTAAAATAATTAGCCCATATTAAGGCTACTGAGTGAGTATACCATATTTATAATTCTAGGTTGTTAATTACTTTTCTTTAGATGACTCTAAGCTTCATCTGAGGCTCTGAAAACCAATAATAGAAATTAGGTCTTTATAAATATTAAGAAATGCAGGTTTTCATTAACTGATTTTTCAAACAGGAAGGAATTATTTAGCTGAGATATAAGATTCAGCATCTGAACAAGCAGTTATGAATATTTCTGTATACATTAGTACGTATCTGTTAATACTAATTCTAAAACCAGATAAAGGAAACAATTATCAAAATAAAAAGAGGATGATAAATTGCAAAACCACCTCAGATACTCCTTTTGTTTTTTAATGTAGACATGGTAAGAATTAATTAATAACAATTAGTTCAGCGAGAATTTTGTGAGATCTAATGACTATTTCTCACATTATCAGTCCTATTTGAAACTGAAAGATGTCATTTTGGGGGGTCTCTGAAGAGCTGGTCTCTGAAGAGCTCCAGTCCTTTATGTCTTAGTGCAGAAAGAATTCAGAGAGAGGCAAAGTGATAAGAAGTGATTTATTAGAATAGGACACTTATGAGGCTTACGAGTGGGCAGGCTAGAAGGTGCTGTGCCCCAAGAACTTAGTTGGCTACAGTTTTATAATCAAAGGAAAAGTGGGGAGAAGGAAAAAACCACTTCCTTCTTCATTCTTGAGTAGACGTCACACTTTCATCATCAGCTTCTCCTCCAGGTTGGACAGGGGAGTTTTCTTGTCCCTACAGGTCAAGCTAGGACTGTCATGGCACTATGGAAAAATTATTTTAAGTCTCCGTACAATGAGGGTCTTTCACTTTGAAATGTTACCTTTCCATAAATTATTGTTTTTTAAGTGTGTAGAGAGCATGTGCTAGGGGTCATTAACTTACTGAGATCACTGGGCAGGATGTGGGTCTCATGCCACCATTGTTTTATTGTTTTGGGGCATGTCTCATGCTTCTGCTGCATGGGTTTTGTTGCTAAACAGGCCTGCTTGGTTTTGTGGTTAAGCAAACCTGCTTTCTTGAATGATCATTAACTTACAGGGGTCTCCCATACTTTCTTCTTTACTTACAATCCCCTAGTGGGATTAACTATTTAATTACCTAATTTGTCCCTTTACTCTGTCCCTATCATCTCATGGAAAGTATCTTCTTTTGTATTTATTTGCTTACAAAGTACATACTTCCAGCAGAATTTCCAGTATATATGCCAATCAAGAGATCTATAATATTGCTGTGAATTCTTAAAATCTTGAAATTTGGTTTGATTTAAAAATTAGAATATATTTTTATGTCACAATCCCATTTTGATCAACTCTAAAAGCACCTAGCATTTCAAACAATTGCAAAGGAGGTGATGAAACTTGATGATTTCTGTTACTTAGAAAACAATTCCATGGCAAGAGAGTCTCTCCAAAGGCATACGACTTTAGGAGCACAGAAGATAAGTGATGATTTTGCCTTCTCAGCATCTAAAAGAGAAATGGATGACCTTATAGGCTCATTTTCTCATCACCTTGAAAAGCTGCGCTGAAAGCTACCTCAGTAAAGGAAGAGGTCATGTCTAGTGAACAAGCTCCAGAGTCTCCCCCCTTTTTTTTTTTTTTTTTTTTTTGCGGTACACGGGCCTCTCAATGTTGTGGCCTCTCCCATTGCGGAGCACAGGCTCCGGACGCGCAGGCTCAGCGGCCATGGCTCACGGGCCCAGCCGCTCCGCGGCATGTGGGATCCTCCCGGACCGGGGCACGAACCCGTGTCCCCTGCATCGGCAGGCGGACTCTCAACCATCCCGGACCGGGGCACGAACCCGCGTCCCCTGGATCGGCAGGCGGACTCTCAACCACTGTGCCATCAGGGAAGCCCAGAGTCTCCCCTTTCTGACAAGCCAGTCTACTAGCCTAAGAGCTTCCACTTTTACACAGTCATACACATGTTTTCTGTTCCTCCTCTTGGAATCTGTGCTAGAATTTGGTGGTAGACCATGAGGATGAACTAAGCTGTGGGATAATAAAAGCTCGAGTGACTGTTTGCAAAGTAGTCCTTTGAATATACTCACGTATTCCCTGTGCAAAAGATTTTATTGTATTACCCTAAATAAAGTAAAGCTGAGGAAGAGTATTTGATAAAATTTTATAAAGTTTTTATGTGGACAATAGAGTTTTGTGATTATTGTGGATTCAAGTGACTATATATAATGAAAGGAACCTAATAGTCATAATTTGGAGGGAATTTTGGAAGAAAAAAAAAGGGTGTTCCTATCATGGTTCACTCACTGTTAACACTGGAAATAAAAAGTTAAATCCTGAATTCCAAAGTCAGTTGAACCATGTTCACCAAGCTACTATTTTTATGGTTTTGTTTATCACATCATTTTTCTCAAAGTGTTAGTGTTTTCCCATTCAATGGAAAAGTTATAGAAATGATTATTTGGTCTTATTCACACCATTTGCTTTAGGCATCTTGTTCTTTGGCTTAAAAGATTTCACAGTGATATTTTAAAGTTTCTCAATAGATCAAACAACAACAAGAACAGGGAAAAGAAATGATCCAACTGAAAGCAACCAGGCCATAGAAAGAAAGAAAAGTAAATAAAAATGAGGCAAGCTAGTTAACTGTTCATATCGTAGGTAAAGAAAAGGTGTATCTGACATTTTTATTACAGTGCATGAATACTTCTTGCTAGGAAAAAATAAGTGTTGTATGCTAATTCACATGTTAAAATATTCTAGCAGTACTCCTTTGAATTTCTCATAATAATAGACTGTAGTTT
The DNA here is from genome assembly GCF_002837175.3 of Physeter macrocephalus. Classification (NCBI taxonomy): domain Eukaryota; kingdom Metazoa; phylum Chordata; class Mammalia; order Artiodactyla; family Physeteridae; genus Physeter; species Physeter macrocephalus. The sequence goes on from NC_041215.1 coordinate 61,820,828, forward strand.
AGTGTGAAATGGATACCCTTCAAAATAAATGCAATTATAAATGCATGTGCTTCAGTGAGCTCTGAACTCTTCTCATTCAGAGAAGTAGAAATACCACTTAAAAATGGAAATCCATTTGCTTTCATTCTTATAATAAGGCAGCTTGTATGGATGTCTCAGAGTGATTTACAAATCAAAACAAACCAAGAGCATAGCGCTTCAAATCAGGCTATCAACTTTTAAGATTATTTGAAATTCAGACAGTGGAGAGGGGAGGTAGTTCAAACTCCCAAAGACTTGGAAGTACCACATACAAATGTATTCAGTGTTTCCATTCTTAATCTCTAAAGATCCAAATAGACACTGTGGTTTTGGGAAAAGCACATGACAGAAATAGCACATCATTAAAAGGCACTGCAACAAACCATGTAAAGAAACTCTCACAGGGTCTGTTCTTCTCTTTGATTCTCTTAGTTACAAATATATAAACTGCTCCCTGTAGCTGGACTGCATATGCATAGACATTAAAGATGATATGAAATATCTTGATTTTCACCCTTACCACTAAAGTCAGGAGTCTTTAACATGTTTTTAAACAATCAACACTAACCATAGCTTCTTTTTTTTAAATTGAATTATAAATTATAGTATTTAATTTAAACGTATTAGATTCTGGTGTATAACATTATTTCATTCATTATTATGGCTGAGTAGTGATCGATTGTATATATATATATATATTTGTCTGTCTATATATATATATATATATATATATATATATATATATATACCACATCTTCTTTAT
>NC_041215.1:61821819-61827961 GCF_002837175.3 Physeter macrocephalus
AGTGCTGCTATAAACATTGGGGTGCATGTATCTTTTTGAATTAGGGTTTTCTCCAGATATATGTCCAGGAGTGGGATTGCTAGATCATATGGTAACTCTATTTTTAGTTTTTTAAGGAACCTCCAGACTGTTTTCCATAGCGGCTGTACCGATTTACATTCCCACCAACAGGGTAGGAGTGTTCCCTTTTCTCCACACTCTCTCCAGCATTTATTGTTTGTGGACTTTTTAATGATGGTCCTTCTGACCAGTGTGAGGTGATACCTCATTGTAGTTTTGATTTGCATTTCTCTGATAATTAGAAATGTTGAGCGTCTTTTCATGTGCCTGTTTTCCATCTGTATGTCTTCTTTAACACTAACCATAGCTTTTAATACCTTCATCAATCTTATCAACCTTATTTTTCCTGTTGTTGTTTGCCTGAAAAAAGATACATAAACACATCTCAGTTTGGTGATCTTTTGTACATTTAAACCATTGATTGCTATAAAGAGGCGTGGTAGACATGTGTAGTTGCCTAAGATATAGGAAAATGTTCTGCTGTCCGCATCCTCCTCTAGAACAAATGCACAGATCCGCACAGAGAAGGAGCTCAGTAATCATCATATTGATGATCCTTTAGACACCAAGGTGAAAATTGTCCTTAAAAAATACAGAATCCATGGCACCACGTCCTAAGATTTCAACTTAATAGGCTTAGAATGAGGAGTCTGTTTTTCTGAAAGGCACCCATACAGCCAAATTTGGAAAATAGTGCTTTAGATTATTTTGAAACTAAATATTTTTCTATGTTTATTTAAATATAATTTTAACAAAGATTGTGCAACGGCTAAACACTTTTATTTTTTCTTCCAAATCCATTCCCAAACTATGGGCATTTCATTATTTTCATTATAAATAGATAACAAGATTGCCCTTTTAAATTTAACACTCAGCAACATTTTTAGGCAAAAAAAAAAAAAAAACAACATTATAAATTACAAAGTATATGTGCAATGAATTCATGTGACTGAATTTTTATGTAAATGCATATGTATATTTTCAGCATATAATAATAAATATTATACTTGGGAAAGCTCTTTATACAAGAAATGCCAGTATCTTATTTTATCTGTACAATGACATATATTTTTAAGGACCTCAAGTTCTGAGATGGAAACAAATCGTTAAGAATATCATTTTTTCGTGACATTAATAAAGGGCTTTCTTTAACAATTCTGGCTCTAGCTAGTGATTCGTTTGATTTTTGCTACTCAAAGGGAGGAAAAGATAATGAAGATGCTTAGTTTAAAAAGCGTTATTTTATAACGTGAAAAAGTTTTGTTCCTGTAAATTCATCATATGATCTTATATAACCCTTTTAAGCAGCCACCTCTGGTATGAGTCTTTATTGCTTACAGTTCTTCACCAAACACTGGGGAAATAAATTTGAAAGATCCATTTAGTGTATGAAACTCTATGAATTTATTTGGGACCACTGCATTTGGACCACCTCATTCTTTAAGCAACTTACTGTACTAATTCTTGGATTAACAAACAGAAGTGACTTGTCTAGTCCTAAAAGCCTTTCATCAGTAATAGCTCTCAATATTTCATTATAAATTTTAAAATACTTGATATATGACCATAAGGGGATAAGGTTACAAAATCACAGCAAGAATTAGGATAAGCATTTAGAGTCTGTTTAAATAGTAAAGGATTCATTATTATAATGATTGAATAGTAAGTGCTCATTCATAGTAAAGTATGCTAAAAATTTAGAACATGCTACCTGTTCTTTCAGTTAATTTTCGATGTCCAAGAAGAATAGAGGTGGATTTTTCACCATCTTTTATTTATGTAATTTTTCTTATGATTTTCTAATTTAGAAATGTGATTTTGGTAACAAAATAAATTGAAGCTATCAGGAGACTCACGCTGTAGTGTTTGTTCTGCTACTAACTCCCTATAGGATTTATATGTGTGACTTTACTTCTATCAGCTACAATTTTTCCATTGTAAAAAATGAGCTGTTGGACAGGATTTTATCTACTATTCCTTCCATCTCTAAGATTTTATGCTTCTGTGGCTGTATACTGTCTTGCTGGGCAAACCAGAGAATTATATAATATTCAGCAAGTGGGATGTGATAGCACATTGACATTTTCTTATTTTGCAGTTATTTTTACTGTTATGATTTTCATACTTCCTGATCATAGTATTCATCTCCAGACCATTCTTAAAAACAGAACTCTTACTAAAACAGAATTCTCAGGGGAGTTATCTGGAAATCTGCATTTTAAGGAATACCAACTGATTCTTATAATTATGCAAGTGTGAGTTATAATATTGGACACCAGAAGGAATTGTATCATATATTAGGAAATTTTTTATTGCAAATGACAGAAAATCCACCTTAAATTGGTTTGAGCATCCTGTAATAAGAAACATTTATTGGCTCATTTAACAGAAAAGCCCTGGAATAAAATATTCTTTAGTCTCTAGAAAATCCAGAGCTTTTATGATGTCATCAGGGTCTGATTCATCTTTCTCTCTACGTGTATATACATATCACACATGATTCTAATTTCCTCTATGTTTTATTCAATCTCATACATACACTGCACTTGAGAGCCCTAGTTACAGTCTCACACATCTCCAGGCTTGCTTTCATACTGCTTTAGGAAACTAGAATAAATAAATATATTTACTGGGTGCTCCTCAAAATCCCTAGATCAGTTCTGATTGTCTTTGATTGATTCACATTCCTGTCTGGGCAAAGTCAAATGCAATTCTCTGTTGGCCAGCTGCATCACATACTCAGCCCTGAAACATCTACTCCACATAAATAAAACAGGATTAGATTGAAGAAGAGAATATTTCCTGAGGGAAAATCAGGTGTTAACAGAAGAATTGATCTTAGGCAAGAAGACATTAATGATTCACTACATGTGGATAGATTGTTCAGAGAAGTCTCAACTCATCTGGGAAAGTCATGGATCAAAGCTTCTTCAACGAGGTAAACGGGAATATACCTTGTCCTATGTTAGATACCATTCACCACTTCTCATCAATACACTGTTATTCAGTTAGGTCCAAGTTCAGTGAAAATTATTCCCAGTTTCCTGTTCCTCCCCAGTGCTGCAGCTCTGATTTAAAAAAAAAAAAAAAGAAGAAGATGTGAAAAGAAGCCCTTTTCTCAGTAAATCATTAGAAAAAATTTATATTTTGTGCTTTGAAGATAAAAGGTAAAATGTAAAAACACATGCCACTGTCATTACATCCTAAAGAACAGGAGATTTAACTTCATTTTCAAGGTTTATTTCAAAGGAAAAAACAGTAAACATATTTTTTTAAATTTAAAACTTTATTCTATGTGTTTAATAATGGGAATTGAAAAGATTATATTTTAAAATATTTATATTTCTGGACATCTTTCTGTACTGTGATGTCTTTCTAACATTGAAAATATTCCTTCTTCTTTGATTTCCAAATAAAATACACTTCCTTAACAGAAATATTTAAAAGTATTAATACATATAAGCACATAAAGACAACTTATTTATTATGCTCACATGGCAAATAATCCATCTACATGTCTCATTTTAATTAATTTCATCATAATTTGATAGTATATTTCTGTTCATAAGAAATTCAGTTTCTAGCTTGAAGAGGAACCTGTGCAAACAATTCTCTAAGACACATGATATCTGTATGTTTGCAGACTTCTGGATCTCTCTAAGATGGAGTGAGCAATGCTACCCTATCTCTCCACAGACTGCAACTTGAAATGCTGGGGACAACACAGGAAACAAATACCCGAGGGCCCTGAAAAGCAAGTAAGAGCGGATGGATTAGGAAAGGAAATCAAAACTCAAGGAATGACCAAGGCAGCTATGTTTTCTCTGTTACTTTTCTCCCTCCCATACCCTACCTTAGACTTTATGGAAGCCTAAATTCCAGAACTGTGTGAACTTAGAAAGTTCCAAGAAGAACCTTCTGTTTCTGGCCAAAAAATCGAGAAGTTAGGGCTTTGGGGAAGGAGACTATGTGAGAAAATCCTTGATTTCTCTTCTTCTTCTTCTTCTTTCTTTTTTCTTTTTTTACTTTTCTGATCCTGCTGCAAGCAACCTCTGTCAAAAGCTGCACTCTGGCAACTGTAGTCGTGTCAGTACCGGCAGCACCTGCCACGTAAGGCATCCAAAATACTAGAGAAAATATGCCTCTCTGTTTGGAAGGACTGGGAAAAGGGACATCTCTTGTCCTAAAACTATGAAAAGAACCTCTGTTATTATTATTTTTTCTCTCTTTTCTTTCAGCACTCTGCCCCAAGGTGGACTCAGTCCCAGAGAATGCATGACAATGTTAGGATACCTGATGCTATTCAGAGCATTAGGGAAGGATGCAAATGGGTCACAGACAGGTTGGGAGGATCTTCTGAATGGCCATGGTTTCCATGTGAACAGTAGGGCCACTACATTCAGTGGAGGAAGTGATGGTTCTGGAAATGTGAAATGCATGACCTCTGCAATCTCCAGTGCAGCTCAAGAAGGACTGCTTTTATTTTTCACATGCCAAATAATTAAGGAAGATATAACACTGATTCTATATACTCTCCTCCAGAAAACTGAAGAGATGGGAAAACTTTTCTCACTTTATAAAGCCAGTATTACCCTGATTTGATTTTTTAAAAAGACAGAAACACACAATATAAGAAAAAATGAAAATAAAAACACTACAAACCAATATCTTTCATGAAGACATATTTATAAATTTTTAACAAAATATTAACAAATCAAATCAAGGAATACAGAAAAAGGGTAATACTTCATAACCAAGTGGGATTTATTTCAGGAATGCAAAGGTAGTTTAACATTCAAAAATTAATCAATATAATCCATGGTATTAACAATAAAGAAAAAAAACACACTATCATAACAATTGACAAAGAGAAAGAATTTGACAATATTCTATATACATTTATGATTAAACTTCTTAGCCATCTAGGAATAGAAGGAAACTTCCTTAATCTAATAACATGCATCAACTAAAACAATACAGCTAATTTTATACTTAATAGTGAAAAACTGAATTCTTTCCTCCTATGATAGGGAACAAGGCAAGACTGCCCACACTCACTAGTGTAATTAGTTAATAAAAATAATTAAAAATCATATAAGGTTGGAAAGAAAGAAATACAACTGTTTATATTTAGAAATGAAATAATTTTCTACATGGAAAAATCCCCCAAATCATACCTAAAACTAATTAAAGTATTAAAAATTAATTATATATCCATATTCTAAAAATAAATATTAGGAAACAAGTTTAAAAAAACAGAACCATCCAGAAAGAGGTTCCAAAAATGCAATTCTTATGTATATATCTTATATAATATATGTGGGAACTGTATGCTAAAATTGTTCATTGACAGGTGAATGAATAAAGAAAATGTGATATATATAATGATAAAATATAATATTTTATATAGAGATATATAAACAAATAGAATATTATTCAACCTTAAAAAAGAAGGCAATCCTGTTATTTGAAACCACAGGGATGACCCTGGATGACATGATGCTAAGTGAAATAAGTCAGATACAGAAAGACAAATACTGCACAATATTATTTATATGTGGACTCCAAAAATATTGAACTCATAAAAGCAGAGTAGGATGGTGTTTACCATGTGCTAGGGTAAAGGAAATAGGGAAATGTTAGTCAAAAGTTAGAAAGTTTCAGTTTTGCAAGATGAATAAGTTCTGAAGATTCAATGTACAGCATGGTGATAGTAGTTAATTGTATTGTATACTTGAAATTTGCTAAGAGAGTAGATCTTAAGTGGATTTTTTTCCACACACAAAACAAGGATAACTATGTGAGATGCTGGATATGTTTAACTTGATTGTGACAATCATTTCACAAAGTATACGTATCTCAAAACATCTCATTTTACACCTTAATTATATATAATTCTTATTTGTCAATTATATCTCAATAGCTGGAAAAAAAGAAATGTTAAGAACCCTCGAAAGTCAACAGTTAGCAAGCAAACAACTTGCTCTTAAAAATAAGATTTGATGGGAAAAGAATCTTAAAAAAGAGTGGATATATATATATATGTATAACTGATTCACTTTGCTGTATAGCAGAAACTAAC
>NC_041215.1:61827978-61859636 GCF_002837175.3 Physeter macrocephalus
TGTATAGCAGAAACTAACACAACATTGTAAATCAACTATACTCCAATAAAAATTTTAAAAATAAAATAAGATTTGAAGAAACACTTTACCAAAGATGATTATAGATGGAAGAAAATAACATGAAAAGAACACAACATCTTTAGTCATTGAGAAAATGCAAATTAAAACCATATGAGATTCCTCCCACATCTTTTAGAGTGGCTGAAATGAATGTGTAAAAATGAATGAATGAATGAATGAATGATAAGATCTTAATACTATGTGCTGACAAGGATGCAGACCAGCCGGACATCTTATACATTGTGTGTGAGAGTACAGTTACTTTGGAAAATAGTTTGGTACTTTCTTATAAAGTTAAATATACATTTATTATATGACCTCACAGTCCTGATTTTAGTATCTTATTAGAGAAAATAAAACTTTGTTCACTCAAAAATTTACACACAAATGTATATATCAGCATTATTTATAACCACTAAATATTGGCAATAGCCCAATATCCTTAACAGGTGAATGGATAAACATACTAGTGCACTCATACTTTATAATAACTTTCAGAAATTAAATAGAATGAACAATTGAATGTCAAAACCATGACTAAATCTAAAATGGATTATATTACTGAAAGAAGCCAGGCAAAAATTATATGACATTCTGGAAAACCTAACAATTATATGACATTCTGGAAAATTATATGACATTCTGAAAACTCTAACAAGGTCAGTACTTGACAGGGTGTGGGGAAAAGGGGCATTTGACTAAAAAGGCACAGTAGTAGGGAAATTTTTGTGGTAAGGAAATGGTTCCGTATACCGATTATAATGGAGGTTAAAAGATACTATGTATTTGTCAAAATGTACAAAACTGTACACTACAAAATTTAATATTTCTGTATATAAATTAAGATAAATATATTTATTGACAGGTTTTTCCTTGCTTGTTGCATCATAAACTCAGTAGATACATAGCATAGAGAAAAATAATATTATTTGTTTGATGACTGTTGCTCATTTATTCAGGTAATATTACATGACATCAGTTACAGTTAAACTCATTCAAGAAACCATTCATCCCCTTCACTCCATCCCCACATGCAGAAAGGCTGGTTTTAATGATCTTTTACATAACACCCATTAGTAAACTCACAGTTTCAATGTTTAGCACTATCAGTGACAACACAAGGATTTTAAGAAGTCAAATTTCATTTTATAGCAATTTATAACACTTAAAAAACTTTTTATCATCTAGAATATTTCAGTTCAGTTGCCCTTAAAATTGGGTATGTTCATGTGTTTTTGACTCATGCTAAAAACAGCTTAATTTCTTTTCCCAATTAGCTCAACTGGCAAAGATTTTGAGTCAACAGGGCACAGACTTATCTTTTATAGAGTTCAAAAATGAATGATGCACATCACAGTTTGGAAACGTTCTAGTTAAAACTTTATGCCTTAATTATGCAGACCATGTTGTCTAATATTGATTCATTACAATACAATTTATATACAGTATGTTCATGAAGGGATTAAGACGATGCATTAAGCTTTAATTATTAAATAGACGATTAACTTCCAAGAAGAAAGATGATCATCTATTAAGAAAACCACTCTACTGTACTCTTTTTTCAAACACCTTCTCCCAAAATCTCATTTACCTTTATCATTCAAGAGTTTGTTGCTACAATGAGCAGAGAATTTGTCTCTCAATTATAATCACTGTCAGCTTATTAAATTGGGTTTTAGGAAAATCTTCACGATAAATTTGGGTCATAACTTTACATGTTTGTGAGCGAAGAATTCAAATATTCCTTTTTAAAAATTTGCTATAAACTTTTATTTGTCAGCTTGGCCTAAGTAGTCATAAGGTAAATGCTCAGGGAATCACAGATTTCATCATGGAAAACTTGGGCAATGAGGCTTCAGAAATCGGTGAGGTACCTACACAGTCTCAAAAAGAGAAACTCCTGAGAGCACTGAACTGTGTCCTTTAAATTACATTTTATCTTATAATTAAAATACCATATATATTAATAAACAGATATTTTGTGGAGCAATTATGTAGAAATAGGTTAATAAGCAAGAAAAAATGAAGTTACATTTGAAAAGTAACAGGGGAGAAATCTTGACACTGTCATCCACCCCAGCTCACTGATCTAGCATCGTACTGAGCACGAATGCAAATCTCAGAAAATCTACTACTCTAAACAGGTAGTAAATTCTGATTACTTATTTACTTTTCCTTCAAACACACGGCTTCCATGTATGTTACTTTATTTGAATTAGTTTCTCTTCAGCTTGCATTAATACAATAAAAGTTTTACTGTTGAGAAATATCAGCAACACATCAGATACAAAATTTCTCTGTGGAATTAGAATTATTTTATTTAAATAGAAAAAAATGTGTTTTGGAATTATCAGTTTGGATTGCTATTGTTTATTGATTCCCTCTTTCCCTTCCTCTCTCTCTCTCTCTCTCTCTCTCTCTCTCTCTCTCTCTCTCTCTCACACACACACACTCACACACACACACACACTCACACACACACACAGATATAAAAACACACATATACTCTTAACTGCTAATTGTTAAGTAAATATTCTTGGAAGTCTATTTAACCCACATAAGACTAATTTCACTTAAACAGCCCAAATCTAGGCATCTCAAATGTATGACATACACTTTTCTTTTGTCAGTTTTCTTTAATGTATTCTAAAATTGACATACATCTCTGCCTAGCTTCGCACTCATCTTTAAAGCACACATGCTCTGAATTATTATTCTTTTGTTTTTCAATTTCATTTATATTACATAAAAGAAAGAGTTAGATATCTCTTGCCAAAGCGACAGTTTTCCACTCCTTTCATCCTAGTCTTTCCTCAGGCCCTTCACATTCTCCAGTGAAATATTAGTCTGCCAGATACTTGCAATCATATTTTTCATCTGCCTTGAAATTTGGAATTTGAAAGGACTCCTAGAGAGTTGTGTTGGTTATTTAACACTCTCTGAACAATTTTCATTTTTTTAATGCTCATGTTATCACTGTCAGTTATTGATTAGGTATCTTTTTTTCTAAAAAGATAAACATACAAGTTCACCACAGGCATTATCTATCTCTAGAATATTATAAACAACAGAATGCTTTCAGCCTGAAAATCTCACCTATGTTGGAAATCTAATATCTAACTTCCTGTACAACATGGTAACTTATAATTCCAATAGGTATCTCATTCTAAACATGCCTGAACTCCATTCTTTAGCTTTCTGCATAAAACTGTTCCACAGGTAGCCCTCTGAATTCAGGTGCTGACAACTGTAATAGTGGTTAAGTCAAATCCTTGGAACTGCCTGGATTCTATTTTGTCTTCTTACACCTCACAGTCATTCCTTCAGAACATTTTATTAGCTCTCTTTCCAAATATCTCAGGTTCAGCCACTTCTCATCATGTGCACTGCTACTTCGTGCCCTAAATCATCACCAAAATGTGCCTGAATAACTGCAATAGCCACTTACTTTCCCTTCTCCAACACATAAATAAGAGTGATCCTTCAAAATATGAATCAAATTGTTTTGCTTATTGCTAAAGACCGTATCATGCTTTCTATTCCATGCACAGGAAAGTCAAGGTCCTTGCTGTGGACATGTTGCCTGCCATTCTGGTAAGCAGTGAATGTTACCCGCCATCAAGTCATCAGCCACTGCAACCACCAGGATGGTGAGTCCTCAGGGGAATTCAGGATGGAGAAAAACAGGATACTGGCCCTAGAGAGTTAGGATACATATCAAAGGAATAACTTCAATGAGCCCAGACTCTTGCATCTTCCCATACATAGAGAAGTATTAAATTCATTGTCTTGAGGTGTTTTGGTTTTTGTGATTAGCAGTAATCTTTTGATGTTCAACTTCTTTTTTTTTTTTTTTTTTTTTAAGCAAAATCTCCTGTAGATCCTGGCTCCTCCCCTACCTCTTTGGAGCAGTTCCGCAGAGCTATCTGAGAAGCTGCCTCACAGCCTATAGTCTTCAGTAAAGTCACCCAATAAAACATAACTCTCAACTTTTAGGTTGTATTTTTTTCCTTTTATTTCTGCTTCCCCTTCTCTTCCTGAGACTACAATTACATATATTTTGGATTCCTTGATCTTGTCAGCCTGTTGAAGTTCTGTTCATTTTTTCTTAACTTTTTGTTTTTGTTATACTTCAATTTGGTTAGATTTTATTTTTCTGTATCCAAGTTCACTGATCAAGGCTTCTTTTGAACCCATTTTATGACTTTCCATTTCAGATATATTTTTTGAAATCTAGAAATCCCATTGATTTTTACAGTTTCTCTCTTTTTTATATTTATATTTTCATTAATTTTTGACTCAAAAATGATAGAGAGAAACAGAAAGAGGGCTGTGGGGAGAAAGAGAGTATGCTGTGTTTGTGAAAGTTAAGAAAATCATTAAGGTGTATATGTAAATATCTTTTGAAGCAGAATCATTTTCCTTTGAAACTTTATTGTTTTATGTTTATTTATTGTTTATAATAATTATTTTTCTCTGAATATGAGAGCAATATATGTAAATTATTGAAACTTTAGAAAATGTATAACAGCCAAATATAAAAATCAAAACTAAAGCTACCATTCAGATATTTAAACTGGAAATATATGTAAGCATTTAGGCATGTGAATAAAACATACTGTTCAAGACAGAATATGATCAATATTTCTCTCTTTCTCTTTCCTTTTTCCCACACTTTAAAACATATAGAAATACTGTATGTTTAAATAAATTGGGGTCATACTGTGTATTGTGGAATCTTATATCTGGTCATATAAATCTTGTGCCATCAGACAACTATGACAACTTTCCTATGGCTACTGAGGAATTAATGTTATTCAATTGAGATTTTGTTAGCCATTTTAGATAGATATATTATAGGAATAAAATACTTACCTCTATAACCCACTTGTGATGTCATATCAATTCATTTAGCAAGTACACATGGACTAGTTTGTGACAAGTTATCTTTCGTTATTTTGTTTTTAATGTGAATGTGTTTTTAAAGTGAAAATGTTTTTCACTCGCTTATAAATTTGAAAGGCTTGGGAGGTAGTCTACATCATTATATTTTTTTATAATGTCAAATCCATGTTTTTCACTCCTTAAGCATTTGATAAACATTTGCAAATTAGCAGGAAATAATTTATTTACACTTGGCATGGTCCTTCCAGTTTATTTTACAAAATATTTTCATCTCATAAAACACTGATATGATCACAGAAATGAATTGGGCATGATTATTGAATGTATTTCTAGTTCTTAAGACAGGCATTATTTTAGTAATATATAAAGTTGACTCTAGTGTAGATGAAAAGATAAAAGTCATTTTTAGATACAGATATTATTTTAAATGAAGTAACTCCTTTTCAATATTTCAATATGGGATAGACGAAGGCTTTTTTTTTTCTCTCTCTCTCTTTCACACATACACACAGACACTTACTATAGCTCTTTAAATTTACTGCCCACGCAACACCTGCCATTTCAATATGTACTCTGCAGTGCACAGAATTATTTAGTCATGGTTTCTTGAAAACGTTACACATTGCAACCATTTATTAGAAAATGTAATTTGCCTTTGCTGCTCCATAGGCCTGCATCAAAAATGAATAAATTAAACCTAAATATAGCTTCCTTCATTTTTCAATTTGCCTAATAATTCATTTTTCTATGGAAGTGTTATCCATCTACAATATGGTTATTAAATGACTTCTTCAAATTACTAACCATAGACCTGTTAACTTATTTAAAATCTTTTGAGAAATTTAAAATGTTAAAACAAATACAGTCTTTATAAATGTCTTTCTCCAGTATATAGTTCCATGACTACTTACCAAGATTTTTGCAGAAGGAAAAAAAAAAAAAAACATAAAAATGGAACCTAAAGAAGAATGTCAGGATAAATTTTGCAAGAAAATGTTTCTGGTGTCATTCGAGACTTGGAATATTTTTCATTCAAGACAGACATTTGTGTCATAAAATATGATATGTACCTTACCACAATGCATGTTTGTGACTTAAAACAATACAAATTTATTTACTGAAATGAGTCTCATTTGGTTAAAATAAAGGGGTTAACAGGGTTGTATTCCTTTCTACGAGTTTCTAGGTAAGAATGTTTTCTCACTTTTTCCAGTTTCTAGAGGCTGCCCACATTTTTTTGTTTGTGGTCCCCTTTCATCTTCAAACCAACAATGGCTGGTTACATGTTTCTCACCTAGTATCATGCTGAGTCTATGGTAATATCCTTCAAATCTTTATTCTGATTGTTACTCATGATCAGATGCTGTAAATTCAGATGTTGATAAAAAGATGTTTGATTATTTCTTTAATGTTGTACTTGACTTATACGTGGAGCATAAGTATAATCTAGAAGATACGGATCATATACTTTTCTACAGAACACCAGAAAAATAATGCTTTGCGATGGTGATGTTATAGATGATTATGCTATTATTACCTTGAGTCCAAGTTACCTATCAAGAAGATTGGAATTTAAAATCTATTACAGTTTATTGCCTCATAGCATAATAATATTTTCATTAAACATTATGACAGTGAATACTTTTGAATACAAAAGACTTGAACACGCACATGTGCACCAATGCACAAAATGTTGCAAATAATTTAGTAGATCCATGAACCTCCTACAGTAAATCTGTGAATACTCTAGGAGTCTTGAAAACTCAATTAAGACCTTTTGAATTAGGGTACACAACCCAGCATCATGCTATACTTCCAGCTGGAAAGGAAGCTGGGATACATTTAGGTATGAAGTTATTTGGTTGACAGGGCAATGACCTAAGAGTCATTGAATGACTATTTGAACAAGGTTGGCAGATTCTGTTCAGTTCTAGGCAAGACATAGAGGTCCAAAACCAGTACGATTCAGGGAAAGAGAGTTAGAGGACTTGGTTAAATAAATGAAAAAGAGAAATAAGTCAGGCAGAACCAAAGCCGATCTAGGATTCTGTTTGACCAAAGACAATAGGCAATGAGAAGAATTCCATTTTCAGGAAGTAGAACTGACAAGGATAATCTGGGAAGAAATTAGTTCTCCTTCCCATGACATCATTACTAAAACAGTGCTACTCAGAACAAAGGCTGCAAACCAGTGCCTGTAAGTAAATTATCAGCAGCAAAGAGATGAATACATAATAAGTGTTTGGAAATTTTATACCATAATGTTACGTGTGTTGAATCCAAAAATGGAAAAGTTTTGCTTGTGTTTGTGTGCATTTTTTAAATTTACTAGTTATATATTTTATTTTACAAAAGTCTTGATACACAAAACCAATACATTAGAAATTAATAATAAAAATAAGAGAATTTTTCCACCAGGTAGCTTGAGTAGCACCCATCCAAAATGAACTGAGAAATCCTCAACACCTAAAAAGTCAAGGGAGTAGGGTATGTTTTCTCTGTTGAAATTGCTCATGGGAGATTATTGGAATCAGGAGAAGTGCCTAGTAACTTCTACTTCAGATGCAGAACAACAGAATGAATATATGTTTAAATCCTCTGCCATTCAGACCAAATGTTCCATTGACCCCTCCATTCGATTCAGTCTGAGAAACAGGTTGCCTGCCTGAAATACCTGGTCATTAGAAACAACTTGGAAAAACTATTATGGAGCATTAATTGATAGAAAATTATCTTCTCATCTTTTCGCTTGGTATTTTACCCTAAATATAAGATTGAATTTCTTCGAGTATGGTTCACAAACATTTTCCAAACAAATCACCCAACAAAATGTAGATATTTTTTCCAGTCTCAATTCCTGTGAATTTACAAAACAAATGGAAAGAGTTGCCAATTCATAGAAAATTAGATATTACTTCAGTATATTCAGCTTTGCATCCCTCATTTTTTAACACTACCAGATTTTCAGATAGAAATTTTTAGATATTTCTAGTAGTAAATAAGATCATCAAATTGTTTTCTCTCAAATAAACACATGCACATGATTTTAATCAGGATCTTTAGCATCAGAATTATTTTAGGTGGCACATATTTTGTAAAGATATAATGAAAATGTATTTAGAAGTTCGTGAAAGGCTGAGATCATTTGCAATAGAGTAATTGGGTTAAACTATAATCATCTTTCAGTTTTGAGTTTCAAGTGGCATTGCTAACTTACTCCTAATTATAGCCCTTTAAACACATCATTATGGCATTACAATAATTTTGACAAGAAATGATCCTTGAGTAATTTTTTGAGCTAAAAATATATGGATGGACCTAATTTGCGTATGAATGATAAACTGACAAAGTTGGCTGCAGCCGCATATATTGAAGACAATTCCTTTAAATGAGCACTGTTAATTCAAGGCTTGAAAATCACACACACACACACACACACACACTCACACACACACACACTTTAAAATAACAATATTGGTTAATCAGAATTTCAAAACATTTTATTAGGCATTAAAATTCTTCTGGCTCCTTGACCCCACCAAGCATCATTTATGAATGGAATCCAAAATAATGGATGAAACTGAACACAGGCCAGAATAAAACTGAGACAGAATGTCTAATCAAAAGAGAAATGGATGTTAACTCAAAGTTTTCTTTTCCAGGTTCTTGCCATTAACTTTCTACATGATCTTAAGAATTCTTGAGTCTTTATCCCTCCATCCTTTAATAGATGGTTGTTGAATCAGATAAATTTTATTCTCTACTTCAGCTCTAAGGCTAACAGTAAGAACATATTTGTGATTATAAAATTTTCAAATGGTGCCACATCTTCAATAATTTGGTAGTATCTGATTAAGTTTATAGTATATTCTTTTTCTCTTCAGCCTGCCGGGCAATGTTGTTGTAAAGAGTGTGGGCTTAACAATTCATCTAGTAGCAATGAAAGACAAATATAAAAGCAAAAAAATGCACTCTGAAACCTTACATTTTTGTTTGGCATCCAAAATAAATAAATTAACCAGTCATTACATTTAGAACTTTGAATAATTATTTGTTCAATTGTCCTCAACTATTTTTACTATAAATTAGTGTGTTTACATGTTGTTATGCATTTGTAAAAACTTAATATTGGAAAAGATCTGCCAATTCCCTTCATTTATGCTTTTACATCTCTCCTAATTTACTCTAGGTTCAGAACAGCTCTGTGAGCAATTTGGTGTCTGATTGAAGAATATTTTTTTCGAAGTAGACCTTAGTAAAGTAAAGCTTTCTCTACTTATTTATACATATAATTCTCTACGTGAAGTATCCTTGAATTATTTCTATTGCACAATTAACTAAAAATTACTCTGTTTAATTTTTAATAATTTTTTCCACTGAAGGCAACTGTATAGAAAAGCATGCAGATTTCAGAATTATTTAATGCATACAGTGCATTTGTGGGTTGGTTATTCATTTTTCATTTGACCTTTAACCTAATTTCACTATTTGGGCTATCCTGCTACAGTATCAAGAAGCTTGTATTACCGCTCTTTGAAAAATGAGGATGTGTATAATGATATATAAAATGAGAATCATTTGTTAATTTAGTTTATATCTACATATATAAATGAATATTTACACACATGCTTATAACCATAATCATATGAGAATTTGGATTTTTCTTAATTTTCTATGAGCCAAGCTATTGATCTTGACATTTAAAGAATCTCTAAAGTAGGGAGAACTTGGAGCCCCTTTTGTGACTAATATCTTTTGTTCATTTAGGTGATTCATGCTGGCAAATATTTCAGGCTAGGCTAGAAGAATGAATTTTTTAAAAATCCATAGCTTGAAAAATTTAAATACAGTAGTATATTTTTTTTTCTTTTTTTTTTTTTTTGCGTCACGCGGGCCTCTCACTGTTGTGGCCCCTCCCGCCGCGGAGCACAGGCTCCGGACGCGCAGGCTCAGCGGCCATGGCTCACGGGCCCAGCCGCTCCGCGGCATGTGGGATCCTCCCGGACCGGGGCACGAACCCGCGTCCCCCGCATGGGCAGGCGGGACCCCAACCACTGCGCCACCAGGGAAGCCCAGTAGTATATTTTCTAACACAAAATTTAAAAATTCTATTTGAAGGATAGTTAATGCCCAGTTTTAAAACAAAATGCCCAGTTTTTAAGAAACATATCTAGAAACTACACATAACACTTAACAGGACATTTATTTTTCTCCATTTTCTACACATGTATATAGAATTCTTTGTTCCACAAAAGGCTAGAGTCAATCAATTTATTACAAAGTAAAGTGTTGAGAAGCAACTCAATGTTATTCCACATGGGTTTTTAGCCCAGGGAGGTGTTTTCTTCAATGCTTGCCATTATTTGATGTTTTTCTTCAACTCCTTAGTTCATTTTAATATTTTAAATATCTTTCTCAACCTTTTAATCCTCTGCCTGTCCAACATTTGTGCATCTCCAGTTTCATGTACTGTGTGAATTTTTAAAACAAATAAGTTGACAATAAACCCTCTGAGCATGATTCTATGTTTTGATCAAATTTCTATCTCTTAAGAACTCTTAAATTTTTGTGGAATACTTTCTCCTAAGCAACACTTACAACAGCATTTGAATATGTCAAACAACATGAGCATAAATCTTCTTAGATGAATATAATACCTCCTTTTGCCGTTGCTTTTTTTCCCTTCAATTTATCTATTGAGCATCACTCTTTGGAAAAGCTAGGGGATGCTCAATAAAGCAAGAGACGTTTTGTTGTCACTATAGGAAGGAGAAACAAACAGAAAATATTCCACAGCATGAAGACTTTAAATTCAATTCAGCCCATAGTCTAAAGTCACTGTCCTCTAGCAGCTGTTTTTAGATATCTCCAGAGACAGGGGGCAGAAAGTGGTATGACAAAACTGGGGATCTGAACTATAAATTAGGATACCACAGAAGTGTGAGCAACAATCCTCAATGTAATTATGAACTGTTAAACAGAAAACAGCACAAGATGCCTACCCTTCCCACAGCCCAATCTTCAATAAAGCTGTTACACATATATGTATATAGAGAGACATCTCTCTTTCTAACTATCCATCTATCTATCATGACTTTCAGAACCAATGTCATGGTCTAATAGGCCCATGCATTTGACACCCATCTGTTTTCAGTTTCCTAACTGAAACAGGCAAAAGTCTTTATTACTAATGAGAATTGGAGAAATGTCCCACTCACTGGACACCCCAAAAAGAGAAGGTGAGAATGAAATGGTCTCTGAGGATTCAGAGCAGTCTAGGTATAGATAAATTTGGGTGCTTTCTCTGGCCAGGGAATAAGAAGGACCTGCACTTAGGCTCCACTCCAATCAAGTAGTCATTGCATAGCTGGAATGTGGATAAGAGAGTAACAGACAACAGCCTGATAGAAAAGAACTTAGGATGGTGGCCAGGCACAGAAAAGGAATGGAGTATGTCCCAGACTTCCAAATCAACCATGAGCCTGCAGTAAGCAGTTATGCCTCAAAGAAAACAGGTGTGTAGGGGAAGACCAATGGAGAATGGAATCCTCCAGGTCAGCTGCTGAAGTGTAAAAACAAACAAGAACAACAGAAACCTAATTTTTCTATCTGATTTCAGGCTTTCAGGATAAACATTTCTCAAGTTCCTACCTATGTCTTTGTGGCTGTGGCTTTGACATTTTCTTGTATACACTGTGACACTCTGATGCTTCCAAAGGGAAAAAAGTCTAAATTTTCCATGTTTCAGTAGCCTAGGTTTGAAAGAAGTGAAAGAAGTCCAATCAAATAAACTACAAGTACTGATTAAGATATGCTCTACACACTTAGAGCAAATGGACTTCAATGAAAGAAAATCTCTGTAGGAAACAGGTTAAGGATTATTTTGCATGAATTATATAAAGGCAGACTCTCATGATACAAGGGAAATGATTTAAAACATGATAATAATGAAAGAGAAATAGAAAACAGGGTTGCCAGAATACAGTGGCAACAGATACCATAGTGAGTACTTTAGGGAAGCATGTTAGTTACTTAGAAAGACACTTGAGGGCTTCCCTGGTGGCGCAGTGGTTGAGAGTCCACCTACCGATGCAGGGGACACGGGTTCGTGCCCCGGTCCGGGAAGATCCCACATGCCGCAGAGCGGCTGGGCCCGTGAGCCGTGGCCGCTGGGCCTGCGCTTCCGGAGCCTGTGCTCCACAATGGCGAGAGGCCACAACAGTGAGGGGCCCGCGTACCGCAAAAGACACTTGAATAAATTATTTCAGAACTAGGAGCAAAAGGGGAAGAAAAGGCATAAATTAGGAAATAAAACATAAATGACATGAGAAGTTTGATAGATTCAACATAATTGTAATGGGCATTCTAGACATCCAGATCACAGAATGAGTCAGAGAAAAGGATATAACCAAAGGCATTTGGGGAGAAAAGTTTTCTGCTCTGAAGAAGGACTTGAGAAGTGTTGCAACATCAGCGCTGATGGTGCATCTTGGCTTCTCACTCTCGGGCTCCCTCCTGGCACCATTTATGCTACTCAAGGCCCCTTACTACCCAGCTACATTTTATTTCTGCTATTCTACTCAATATCAACACTGCCTGGTACAAACACTGGGTGGTATTTGTGGGAATTAGGGAGGATACTTTCGTGAACCTTATGCTATTCTCTTTTAGCAATGTCTTTAATGTCTTAAATGAATAATGTTTGTGGTTCAATATTTTATATATTTCAGCTTTTACTTACAGTTCCTCACACCACTGGGCTGGGTAAGAAGAAAAATATGACTAATAGGCACCAAGGTTTGTTCAGAGTTAGTGTTTCTATCTGTAATTTTGTGGGTGTTATTGTTAAAGGGCTAAGTCTGTAGGATCCAGGTCTTAATCACTTTAGCATGGATTTTTCTTTTTCAGAAGAGAACTCAACACCTCCTTCTATATGCAAATAGACTATTGTTTGTCTAGCTAACTAATCCAATTGACAGCATGTTTATATTCAGTCATTCCTTGGTATTCTCAGGTTCTGTCTCTTCAGATTCAACCGTGAATGGAAAATATTTGAAAAAAATTCCAGAAAGTTCCAAAAGAGAAATTTGAATTTGCTGTGCACTGGCAACTATTCACATAGCATTTATAAAGTATTAGATGTTGTAAGTAACCTAGAGATGATTTAGAATAGTTTATAAACTTCCAAAGAAATTCATAACACAGAGCATACTTAGGGATTATAATTAGAATTATCTTGGTTAATTAATCATTTTTCAGTTTGGAAATATGGTCAGATGTGTCTTTTTTAGAAACAGCATTGTGACATTTACTGTTCAGTTGCATGGATCTGTGGTATCTAATTGGATTTTCAGGTGTGACTTAAAAATTGTAATGTCTACTATTTAAAATAGTTGTTCTGACATTCCTTCAAGCATTTTTATTTAGTAGTTCAAATGATTAATTGCTCTTTGTATAAGGAAGGGGAAAACGTCTAGAAAGAAAATATAAAATTAAATCACACATTTGATTCATAGGTTGTTTTGTTTTATAATACATCTCTACACCCTCATTTACTCAGAAATGGCCACACACCACCCCCTTCATTTCTCTTTTTTCATTACTTCCTCTGATCTCACATTACGCTCATTTTTTCTCCTAAGGACGTAGCTGCCTTCCTTCAAAGACACTCCCCCCACCCCATACCAAATATCACCTTCTCCACAGAGCATTTCTGGTGCAGCTGAATCCATACAAGATTATACTTGTAAAACATTGTCACCTAACAGAAAACTAAGGTGTATCAGGTGGGAATATCGTGTAATTGCTTGGGAATTTCAGTGTGGTTGCTGATTTCTTTATGTGGTAGCATGCTTCACTCCTGAACTTGTTACCAAAATATTTATTTCTTCAACTTTGAAAAAAATTTATTTAAAAACTTACCAAAAACTCTAAAATTCCGGGTATGTTTTATTAATCAATAGAAGGACAATTGACAAAATCCTAATGATTTCAAGTATTTTACAAGCTTCATAACCGTAGATCAGAACTGCATATTGAAAACTTGTTATCAGCCCTTCAATTATCCCCTGAGGATGTAAAAATTCTTTCAATGTGGGGGAAATACGGCAGGTGAAGTTTCACCCAGTCATGAGATAGTGTATGTTTATATCCACCGAAAGCCAGATTCAATAAGTCTGCAAATGGGTAGATAGTCATTTAAATAAGAACAATCAGTTACTGTACCTTTGATTGTTATTCTTTATGACAACACATTTTACAAATCTAATTTCATAAATGTACAAACTGTTTGTCTTATAAGTTAGCAATGAAACTTTTTTGTTATCAGCTTCCATATAAGAGCTTTTTGAGCTTCAACATGGCAGAGGAGTGAGACGTAGAGATTGCCTCCTCCACACAAATACATCAGAAATACATCTACATGTGGAACACCTCCTACAGAACACCTACTGAACGCTGGCAGAAGACCTCTCAGACTTCCCAAAGGGCAAGAAACTCCCCGTGTACCTGGGTAGGGCAAAAGAAAAAAAAAAAAAAAAACAGAGACAAAAGAATAAGGACAGGACCTGCACCTTGGGGAGGGAGCTGTGAAGGAGGAAAAGTTTCCACATACTAGGAAACCCCTTCATGGGTGGAGACGGGAGGTGGTGGCGGGGAAAGCATCGGAGCCACGGAGGAGAGTGCAGCCACAGGGGTGCAGAGGGCAAAGCGGAGAGATTCCCGCACAGAGGATCGGTGCCGACCCGCACTCACCAGCCCAAGAGGCTTGTCTGCTCACCCGCCGGGATGGGCAGGGGCTGGGATCTGAGGCTCGGGCTTCAAAGGTCAGATCCCAGGGAGAGGACTGAGGTTGGCGGCGTGAACACAGCCTGAAGGGGGCTAGTGCGCCACAGCTAGCCGTGAGGGAGTCTGGGAAAAAGTCTTGACCTGCCGAAGAGGCAAGAGACCATTGTTTCGGGGTGCGCGAGAGGAGGGGATTCAGAGCACCACCTAAACAAGTTCCAGAGATGGGCGTGAGCCGTGGCTATCAGCACAGACATCAGAGATGGGCATGAGATGCTAAGGCTGCTGCTGCAGCCAGCAAGAAGCCTGTGCGCACACACAGGTCACTATCCACACCTCCCTTCCCGGGAGCCTGTGCAGCCCGCCACTACCAGCCTCTCGTGATCCAGGGACAACTTCCCCAGGAGAACACACGGTTTGCCTCAGGCTGTTGCAACGTCTCGACAGCCTCTGCCGCCGCTCGCCCCGAATTCCTTACGCCTCCCTCCCCCAACCTGAGTGAGCCAGAGCCCCCAGATCAGCAGCTACTTTAACCCCGTCCAGTCTAGGTGAAGAACAGATGCCCTCAGGCAACCTACACGCAGAGGCAGGGCCAAATCCAAAGCTGAACCAGAGGAGCTGTGCGAACAAAGAAGAGAAAGGGAAATCTCTCCCAGCAGCCTCAGTAGCAGCGGATTAAATCTCCACAAAAAACTTGATGTACCCAGCATCTGAGGAATACCTGAATAGACTAGGAACTATCCCAAAATTGAGGCGGTAGACTTTGGGAGCAACTATATTTTTTTCTTTTTCTCTTTTTGTGAGTGCGTATGTGTATGCTTCCTTGTGTGATTTTGTCTGTATAGCTTCGCTTTTACCATTTGTCCTAGGGTTCTGGCTGTCCTTTTTTTTTTTTTTTTATGATAGATTTTAGCACTTGTTATCATTGGTGGATTTGCTTTTTGGTTTGGTTTCTCTGTTCTTTCTTTTTTTATTACATTTTAATTTTTTTTAATAATTATTTTTTATTTTAATAACTATTTTTTCTTTCTTTCTTTCTTTCTTTCTTTCTTCTTTCTTTCTTTCTTTCTTTCTTTCTTTCTTTCTTTCTTTTTTCTTTCTTTCTTTCTTTCTCCCTTTTCTTCTAAGCCATGTGGCTGACAGGGTCTTGGTGCTCCAGCCAGGTATCAGGCCAGTGTCTCTGAGGGGGGAGAGCTCAGTTCAGGACATTGGTCCACCAGACACATCCCGGCTCCATGTAATATCAAAAGGCAAAAGCTCTCCCAGAGATCTCCATCTCACCATGAAGACCCAGCTCCACTCAACGAACAGAAAGCTACAGTGCTGGGTACCCCATGCCAAACAACTAGCAAGACAGAAACACAACACTACCCATTAGCAGAGAGGCTGCTTAAAATCATAATAAGGTTACAGACACCCCAAAACACACCACCAGACGTGACCCTGCCCACCAGAAAGACAAGATCCAGCTTCATCAACCAGAACACAGGCACCAGTCCCCTCCACGAGGAAGCCTACAAAACCCACTGAACCAACCTTAGGGACTGGGGACAGACACCAAAACAACAGGAACTATGAACCTGCAGCCTGTGAAAAGGAGACCCCCCAAAAAGTAAGTTAAGCAAAATGAGAAGACAGAGAAACACACAGCAGATGAAGGAGCAAGGTAAAAATCCACCAGACCAAACAAATGAAGAGGAAATAGGCAGTCTACCTGAAAAAGAATTCAGAGTGATGATAGTAAAGGTGATCCAAAATCCTGGAAATAGAATGGAGAAAATACAAGAAATGTGTAACAAGGACCTAGAAGAACTAAAGAGCAAACAAACATGATAACACAATAAATGAAATTAAAAATTCTCTAAAAAGAATCAATAGCAAAATAAGTGAGACAGAAAAACGGATAAGTGACCTGGAAGATAAAATAGTGAAAATAACTACAGCAGAGCAGAATAAAGAAAAAACAATGAAAATAATTGAAGACAGTCTCAGAGACCTCTGGGACAACAATAAACACATCAACATTTGAATTACAGGGGTCCCAGAAGAAGAAGAGATAAAGAAAGGGCCTGAAAAAATATTTGAAGAGATTATAGTAGAAAACTTCCCTAACATGGGAAAGGAAATAGTCAATCAAGTCCAGGAAGCACAGAGAGTAATCAATAGCAAAATAAGTGAGACAGAAAAACGGATAAGTGACCTGGAAGATAAAATAGTGAAAATAACTACAGCAGAGCAGAATAAAGAAAAACAAATGAAAAGAATTGAGGACAGTTTCAGAGACCTCTTAAACATTAAACGCACAAACATTCGAATTATAGGGGTCTCAGAAGAAGAAGAAGAAGAGAAAAAGAAAGGTACTGAGAAAGTATTTGAACAGATTGTAGTGGAAAACTTCCCCAATATGGGAAAGGAAATAGTTAATCAAGTCCAGGAACACAGAGACTCCCATACAGGGTAAATCCAAGGAGAAACTGGCTAAGACACATATTAATCAAACTATCAAAAATTAAATACAAAGAAAAAATATTAAAAGCAGCAAGGGAAAAGCAACAAATAACATAAAAGGGAATCCCCATAAGGTTAACAGCTGATCTTTCAGCAGAAACTCTGCATGCCGAAGGAAGTGTCAGGACATATTTAAAGTGATGAAAGGGAAAAACCTACAACCAAGATTACTCTACCCAGCAAGGATCTCATTCAGCTTCAACGGAGAAATCAAAACCTTTACAGACAAGGAAAAGCTAAGAGAATTCAGCACCACCAAACCAGCTTACAAGAAATGCTAGAGGAACTTCTCTAGGCAAGAAACACAAAAGAAGGAAAAGACCTACAATAACAAACCCAAAACAGCTAAGAAAAAGGTAATAGGAACATACATCTTGATAATTATCTTAAATGTAAATGGATTAAATGCTCGAACTAAAAGACATAGAATGGCTGAATAGATACAAAAAACAAGACCCATATATATTCTGTCTACAAGAGACCCACTTCAGACCTAGGGACACATACAGACTAAAAATGAGGGGATGGAAAAAGATATTCCCTGCATGGAAATCAAAAGAAAGGTGGAGGTGCAACTCTCATATCAGATAAAATAGAGTTTAAAATAAAGACTATTACAAGAGACAAAGAAGGACACTACATAATGATCAAGGGTTCAATCCAAAAAGAAGATATAACAATTCTAAATATTTATGCACTCAACATAGCAGCACCTCCATACATAAGGCGAATTCTAACAGCCATAAAAGGGTAAATCAACAGTAACACAATCATAGTAGGGGACTTTTAACACCCCACTTTCACCAATGGACAGATCATCCAAAATGAAAATAAACAAGAAAACATGAGCTTTAAATTATATATTAAACAAGATGGACTTAATTGATATTTATAGGACATTCCATGCAAAAACAAAAGAATAAACTTTCTTCTCAGGTGCTCATGGAACATTATCCAGGACACATCATATCTTGGGTCACAAGTCAAGCCTTTGTAAATTTAAGAAAATTGAAATCATATCAAGTATGTTTTCTGACCACAACACTATGAGACTAGATATCAATTATGGGAAAAAAATATGTAAAAAATACAAACACATGGAGGGTAAAAAATACACTACTTAATAACCAAGAGGTCACTGAAGAAATCAAAGGGGAAATAAAAACATTCCTAGAAACAAATGACAATGAAAACACAATGACCCAAAACCTATAGGATGCAGCAAAAGCAGTTCTAAGAGAAAAGTTTATAGTCATACAATTCTACCTCATGAAATATCTCAAATAAACAACCTAAACTTACATGTAAAGCAATTAGAGAATGAAGAACTGAAAAACCCCCAAAGTTAGCAGAAAGAAAGAACCATAAGGTTCAGATCACAAATAAATGAAAAAGAAACGAAGGAAACAATAGCAAATATCAGTAAAACTAAAATCTGGTTCTTTGAAAAGGTAAACAAAATTGATAAACAATTAGCCAGACTCATTAAGAAAAAAAAGGAAAAATACTCAAATCAATAGAATTAGAAATGAAAAGGAGAAGTAACAACTGACACTGCAGAAACACAAAGGATCATGAGAGATTACTAAAAGCAGCTATATGCCAAAAAAAATGGACAACCTGGAAGAAATGGACACATTCTTAGAAAAGCACAACCTTCTGAGACTGAACCAGGAGGGAATAGAAAATATAAATACAACAATCACCAGCACTGAAATTGAAACTGTGATTAAAAATCTTCCAACAGGGGCTTCCCTGGTGGCGCAGTGGTTGCGCGTCCGCCTGCCGATGCAGGGGAACCGGGTTCGCGCCCCGGTCTGGGAGGATCCCACATGCCGCGGAGCGGCTGGGCCCGTGAGCCATGCATCTCAATAGATGCAGAAAAAGCTTTTGACAAAATTCAACACCAGTTTATGTTAAAAACCCTCCAGGAAGTAGGTATAGAGGGAACTTATCTCAACATAATAAAGGCCATATATGACAAACCCACAGCCAACATGGTTCTCAACGGTGAAAAACTGAAACCATTTCCACTAAGTTTAGGAACAAGACAAGGTTGCCCACTCTCACCACTATAATTCAACAGAGTTTGGAAGTTTTAGCCAGCAGTCAGAGAAGAAAAATAAACAAAAGGAATCCAAATCAGAAAACAAGAAGTAAAGCTGTCACTGTTTGCAGATGACATGATACTATACATAGAGAATCCTAAAGACACCACCTGCAAACTACTAGAGGTAATCAATGAATTTGATAAAGTAGTAGGATACAAAATTAAGACACAGAAATCGCTTGCATTCTTATACACTAATGATGAAATATTTGAAAGAGAATTTAAGGAAACACTCCCATTTACCACTGCAAACAAATGAATAAAATATCTAGGAATAAACCTACTTAAGAAGACAAAAGTCCTGTATGCAGAAAACTATAAGACACTGATGAAAGAAATTAAAGATGATACAAACAGATAGAGAGATATACTATGTTCTTGGATTGGAAGAATCAACATTGTGAAAATAACTCTACTACCCAAAACAATCTACAGATTCAATGTAATCCCTATCAAGATACCAATGGCATTTTTCACAGTACTAGAACAAAAAAGTTCACAATTTGTATGGAAACACAAAAGACCTCAAATAAATCATGAGAAAGAAAAATGGAGCTGGAGGAATCAGGCTCCTGGACTTCAGACTATACTACAAATCTACAGTAATCAAGAGAGTATGGTACTGGCACAAAAACAGACATATAGATCAATGGAACAGGATAGAAAGCCCAGAGATAAACCCACACACATATGGTCACCTTATTTTTGATAAAGGAGGCAAAAATATACAATGGAGAAAAGACAGCCTCTTCAATAAGTAGTTCTGGGAAAACTGGACAGCTACATGTAAAAGAATGATATTAGAACACTCCCTAACACCATACACAAAAATAAACTCAAAATTGATTAGAGATCTAAATGTAAGGTCAGACACTATAAAACTCTTAGAGGAAAACAAAGGGAAAACACTCTATGACATAAATCACAGCAAGATCCTTTTTGACCCACCTCCTAGAGAAATGGAAATAAAAACAAAAATAAACAAATGGGACCTAATGAAACTTAAAAGCTTTTGCACAGCAAAGGAAACCATAAGCGAGACGAAAAGACAACCCTCAGAATAGGAGAAAGTGTTTGCAAATGAAGCAACTGACAAAGGATTAATCTCCAAAATATACAAGCAGCTCATGCAACTCAACATGAAAAGAACAAACAACCCAAACCCAAAATGGGCAGAAGCCCTAAATAGACATTTCTCCAAAGAAGATATACAGATAGCCAACAAACACATGAAAGAATGCTCAACATCACTAATCATTAGAGAAATGCAAAACAAAACTACAATGTGGTATCACCTCACACCAGTCAGAATGGCCATCATCAAAAAAATCTACAAACAGTAAGTGCTGGAGGGGGTATGGAGAAAAGGGAACCCTCTTGCACTGTTGGTGGGAATGTAAATTAATACAGCCACTATGGAGAACAGTATGGCAGCTCCTTAAAAAACTAAAAATAGAACTACCGTATAACCCACCAATCCCACTCCTGGGCATATACACTGAGAAAACCATAATTCAAAAAGAGTCATGTACCACAATGTTCATTGCAGCGCTGTTTACAATCGCCAGGACATGGAAGCAACCTAAGTGTCCATCGACAGATGAATGGATAAAGAATATGTGACACATATATATAATGGAATATTGCTCAGCCATGAAAAGAAATGAAACTGAGTTATTTGTAGTGAGGTGGATGGACCTAGAGTCTGTCAGACAGAGTGAAGTTAGTGAGAAAGAGAAAAACAAATACCATATGCTAACACACATATATGGAATCTAAAAAAAAAAAAGAATTATTCTGAAGTACCTAGGGTCAGGATAGGAATAAAGATGCAGCCATAGAGAATGGACTTGAGGACAAGGGGAGGAGGAAGGGTAAGCTGGAATGAAGTGAGAGAATGGCATGGACTTATATATACTACCAAATGTAAATTAGATAGCGAGTGGGAAGCAGTGGCATAGCACAGGGAGATCAGCTCGGTGCTTTGTGACCACCTAGAGTGGCGGGATAGGGAGGGTGGTAGGGAGACATAAGAGGGACGAGATATGGGGATATATGTATATGTATAGCTGATTCACTTTGTTATAAAGCAGAAACTAACACACCATTGTAAAGCAATTATACTCCAATAAAGATGTTAAAAAAATAAATTTCCATATAAGAGATGTCTTCTTACAGTCCTAGATGTATCTACTGCCACAAAGAAAAAATAAAAACTCTTACTCTTGTTTTTGCCTCTGGTTAGATTCACCTTCTACTCACAGAAAGGACCACCCACGCTTGGCCCTAACTGCAGAAGAGATTACGGAAGCAAAAATTTTTTGCTTTCCTAGAGCCTGTGCTTATTGACATTGTATAATGACCTACATAATCTAACACATTCATGACTCCATCTTGGCTGTTTTTATCTTATGTCAGCTGACTCTGGGTTCCCAGAGTTTGTTTTTCATTACAGATACCTCTCTCATCTTTCTCTAAATTTCTCTATATCAATCAATCAATCAATCTATCTATCTATCTATCTATCTATCTATCTATCTATCTATCTATCTACCTATGTATCCATCTTTCAGCTCTCTATATCTAACATTTTTCCTCAATCTTTGTTTTCAGTCTCTGATTAATATTTCCCTAGAGCAGCTTGAAACCAAATCTGTCCATCTCAATTTAAGATATTCTCTAGCTCATGCATACACTTGGCCAGTCCCTTAGTCGTTGCTCAGTGTGTCAGTTTTTATGAAGTCAGTGATTGACTTCTAGGCCTTTCCAGTATAATTTCATGTAAACTGCTACCATATGTCATGGTGCCTTGTTTATGGTGCTATAATCTTTATACATAGATTCCACTTTATTCATCCATTGTTAGTTGCTGTGTTATTAAAAAATGCATAGGCAAAAAAAATAATAAATTTGTGCCTTAGGGAGGCTAGATTTTAGGGTGGAGAAAAGATATATGCAATAATATTTCAAAGTGAAATGCTGCACAGTAGTACATATGGGCTACCTAGGAAAAAATCCTGTATTATGCACTTACTAGTGAATGACTTTAAACATATTAAATTCTACACATATTTACTGACACATGATAAGAATTCAATGAATATTTATGGCTAGAGTTGTAGAAAGTCTTAACGCACAATGAACTCCCAAAACGTGGGGAAATAAGGGTATGTTAACATAATTTTTAGATTGATATATCTTTTTATTATCTTTGTCACTAACAGTTGTATTCTCAGTATGAACTATCTAGACTTTGATTTGCTGATTGCTCCTTTATTTGAAACTATCTTTCTACCTAGATTTATAGCATTGCCTCGTTCTTCTCTTATAGACTGATATTGTTTCCTTCATATTAACTCTTGACTTATTGTCTCTAGCAATTCTTATGAATAGGATCAGATATCATTTTCCAGAATAAAATTTTAATATACTAAGGTATAAAATGTCTTTCTCATAGTACTTATAATCAAACCCATTGTTAATAATTTAAAATACTATCTGGAAATTTCTCTAAAATGATTTTCAGTGAAAAAGCAGTTATAATTAATAGATTGTAGTTGACAATTTCATTGAAGATTTGTAACTTAAAATCAGAAAATAAGAGAGAAAAATACCTTGTTGAATGATCTGTCATATTAAAAATACTAAGTTTACTTCTGAGTTCTTGGGAAATGAGATCACATTTAGAATTTATGCAGCCATGGCTCCACATTTATGTAGGCATGGTATTATCAAATTAGAATAGCTCATGTGTTTTTTGTAGAATAATGGTTTAATCTTTTTTTTTCCTTTTCTCTGATGAGAAAGGCAGGGTTTGGAAGGCAGTAGGGATAGAATCCACTATTAAAATCTTCTCTTCCAGCAAAAAAAAAAAAGAAAAAAAAAAGGATAAAATGAGATAAACAATGCAGTTCAACTGAAGCTAATTCTTCATTTTAATCATAAATTATTTTGAAAAATGTTCATGTAATATGGTTTAAATTCCTTCAGCTTTGAGTAAAATCACGGCCTTTTGTAGTTTGCCACCTGCAAATCTTGTGAAGATCAATAATACTCTTCTCACAGTCAAAAATCAAAGGTCGATTTTCAGTTTTGATTCTCTATGTCTTCCACATTTAGGACACTGTTGAGTGGCACTATTGTAAACACTCTCCTTTCTTGGTTTCTATAGTGATGTTCTATCTATCATCTCTCTCTCTCTCTCTCTCTCTAATCTACCTATCTATCATCATTTTACCACATCATTTATCGGTAAGACCCAACTCAATGGTAGTAAAAATTTCACTACCTATCAAACTTTATTTCCCGGAATTCGCAAGCATTTAGAAATGTTTCTGTAATAGCAATTGCAATGTGGTTCTTAATACAATGCTGTATTGCATCTTTTTATCTAACATAATGGCTGTCACATAAAAATGTTTGTTGAAGGGATGAGTGGATAGATTGAGTCAACCAGCTTACCTTGCTCAGTGGCCCATATGACCTCATGGTTAGTCTTTTTTAATGTTTGACTTTCCTCTGAGTATTGGCAGGCAAATTGGGGAGACAGGAGAGCATGATGAGGATGTTTATCCTACCGACCTCTGCACTATCATAGTTTCCTTCTATCAGGGTTGCTCTGGTCTGAAGTTGTTTCTCTTAATGAAAACTAAGTCTCTCTCAGGGGTCACTTCCATAAGGTTGGGGTGAGAGATCCTAGGACATCTATATTTGCTAATCCACCTTACCCAGATGAAGAGTAAATTTTTTTGTACCTTTATAACAGGAGGTAATATTACAATTTGGAGCAAGGCTCCCACTGAAGTGAGGTTCCCACCTCCCACAGAGACTGGAAGATAGAGGTGCTATCTTCCTTGGTGATTACATTTCCAAGAGATGGCTCCCAGGTCCTTGAGAAAAACTGTCCTATGATATAAAACTGGTAAAAGTCTTTTTAAAAGATTTATTCCTCAAAGGGGCAGAGAAAATTTTCAATTACCAATTTTCTAAAGTAAATGATTTAAGGAAAAGGAGGTAATAGACTTCTGTGGTTAGGCCATCTGGATTCTGTAAAGGACCATGTGGGAGGGAGATCAGGGCTTAGAGGCAGGAGGAAGCCTGTTTAAAGTTTAGTCAAGCTGAACGAAGGAAACTTTAAGGTCATCTTGCTGAGTATAATTTAGAAGGAAAGTACTAAGAACACCTTAGAGAGGATGGCTCACACAAATGTGATGTACAGGCAAATGAAACAAGCTCAGTTAAGTCTGAAGCATATAATGTGAGAGCAAGTGTTTTTAGAGACGAGTCCATAAAACTTACATAGTGAAAAGTCTTACAAGTACATTGAAATATAATCTGGTTCAACTAATTAAAAGGTAATTTAAAACCTATTGGAGGCACAAATGTATGACATAGAAGCAAAACCAAAAAAAAGACAAAAATGATGCCACTGAGTCAACAAGGGAACAGCATTTCATTAATAAAAGTACGAGTAAATAATGCCAAAGGTGATCACTTAGAAACAGCTTATGGAGGTAGCAATTAGAAGTCTGTCCATGGCCTTTAAGACAGAAATCTTCATAGAGTAGTGGAGAAAGGAATTAGATGTAAAGAGTTGAGAAACTAGTGAATAGAAGTAGAAAATATAAAGGAAGGCCATTTTATAGAACTTTCAAGTAATCTGGCAGGAAAGAGAAGGAAAGGTAAAACATTGTGATTATTTATATTAAGCAAAGTTTTTAGAAATATTTCTGTATTGGTATGTATTAGGATAGTTTCTATGGCTTAGCTATTTGGGATTTTTCCTCTTTACTTCTTCAGTCTACCTGCCTGGTCCAAAATTTGCTTGGTGGAGAAAAGAAAAAGTCTCATCAGGCATATGTCTGCCTCAGATGGATTTATCTCAACCTGATCCTCATTTGTCTGGATTAACCATCTCTAGACCCATTTGTTATATGTCTTGATCTTTGGTCTGCCTCACACCACTGGCTTAACTGATTTTACCACAGTTAGAAAATAGTTTTCTTAGTAAGACTTCATAAATGTAAATGATTTTATGTTGAGATCTATGGTTGGTATAAACAATGTTGAATTTATTATTATCTCTACTACCCAGTGAAGAACTTAAAGTAAAATTAATTTAGCTACAATAATATTGCCAGTTAATGTAGACTTAACATTTAAATCCAGCAAGGCTCATGCTCTATTCTAAATCACTATATTTAAGGTTTGAAAAAAAATAGAGTGGAGACTAAAATGCAAGTGTAGGTATTTTGGTCACCAAGAAAAGTTATATAATCTGTATAAATAGGTAATTTATTATAATTTAAAATTATGTGGGATAGTCAGGTCCAATATAGATAAATATCTTATAATATATAATAATAGAACAAAGAATTCAAATATTTTTAGTTTTCTTAAAGACAGAATTAATACACATTACTACCCAATTTGTTTTATTTTATTCGATCAAGTTAGATTTATGTTAAACAGACTAGTAGAATATTAAATCATTCCTATCTTTTAAAAATACTTAAGAATAATGCATTCATTATTATTCAATTGATCAATAATAGCTTTAATATTACTGTTCTCCCAAGATAAATTTCTCTCTGATCACTGCCCACTATTAAATCATACTTTCAATATTAGTAATATGTTGGTCTAAATGTTTCATGTTGAGCTATTATTATACCTGTACTGTCTTTTCTCTTGCCCAGTAAGCCTGTCAAAATGCAAATTGCTTTCTCTGACCAAAACTACAGCAGGAGCTCAGCCTGGCTCCTTTTTGCACAAAACCAGCAACCAGATTTGTTAACAGCTGCTCTTGGGGTCTGTACACATAATGGAAACTTCAGAACCTTGCAGGACCCACTGTTTTTCTGTCTGCAGCCCAGGAATCATTTAACAGTAGATGACACTTTTGGCAATGTATAATTAAAGAGCTTGTTTTAGCGACACTACACACTGTGAAACACATAATAAAAGAGAGGTGGGGGGAAGGTAACATGCATGAGTGTACAACTTAGATTGTGGCAGAGAATGTGAGTACAGCTGGGAGCCTGACAGTTTTGGCTGTGGTTGCTGAGATCAGATTTGGAAAAACAAATCACTATATGTTTCAACATTATCTAGGTGACGAATGAATCAATAAGCTAATTAAATATACCTTTCCTTCCTTATTCTGCTAATTGAGACTGGAGAAAATTATAAACAGGTCCACAACATGACAAACCAGAGGTCGTCATTTAATTTGGATACCAGCATCACCTTTCCAAGGTATTGATATTTGCTTTACAGGGGAATAAAATAAGGAGAATTTAAGTGACTCTGACTTGCATTATTCTGAACACATATGATGCTGTGATTCAGCTTGATGGGATGTAATTGATCTTTAGAACAGGATAGCTTTGGATCAATGGGGCTAGCATATTGGGTTATATTTCTTTACAATCAGCTTGTTAAATGTTCTTCATCATTTGCTGCTAAAAGCAAAGGCAATCCTGTAGTTTAGAAAGTTGATTTAAAAAATAAATTAGAAACTAAAGAGAAGAAATGTATATTCTATTCCATTCCTGACAGTTGTACATCCCATTACTCATTAATAACACCATGATTAAATGTGTTTTACAGTCATTGTTTTCACCATGGATGACATCCTTCTACATGTCTGTTACCATTGACTACTTTTGCCTACATCTGAAATGTATGTAAATGAAATCATACTGTATGTGCACATTTTGATCAAGCTTTTTAAATTAACATTATATTAGTGGGTTTATCTGGTCTGGGATTCTCTGTGCCTCCTGGAATTGACTATTTCCTTTCCCATGTTAGGGAAGTTTTCACCTATAATCTCTTTAAATATTTTCTCTCCCTTTCTTTTTCTCTTCTTCTTCTGGGACCACTATAATTCAAATGTTGGGGTGTTTAATGTCGCAGAGGTCTCTGAGACTGTCCTCAGTTCTTTTCATTGGTTTTTCTTCATTCTGCTCTGTGGCAGTTATTTCCATTATTTTATCTTCCATGTCACTTATCCGTTCTTCTGCCTCACTTATTCTGCTATTGATTCCTTCTAGAGAATTTTAAATTTCATTTATTGTGTTGTTCATCATTGTTTGTTTGCTCTTCAGTTCTTCTAGTTCCTTGTTAAGCATTTCTTGTATTTTCATTTCTATTTCCAAGATTTTGGATCATCTTTACTATCATTATTCTGAATTATTTTTCAGGTAGACTGCCTATTCACTATTCATTTGTTTGGTCTGGTGGGTCTTTACCTTGCTCCTTTATCTGCTGCATATTTCTCTGTCTTCTCATTTTGCTTAACTTACTATTTTGGGGGTCTCCTTTTTGCAGGTTGCATGTTCATATTTCCCATTGTTTTTGGTGTCTGCTCCCAGTGTGTGAGGTTGGTTCAGTGGCTTGTGTGGGCTTCCTGGTGGAAGGGACTGGTGCCCGTGTTCTGGTGGGTGGGACTGGATCTTGTCTTTGTGATGGGCAGTGCTGCATCCGGTGGTGTGTTTGGGGGTGTCTGTGAACTTAGTATGATTTTAGGCAGCCTCTCTGCTAATCGGTGGGTTTGTGTTCCTGTCTTGCAAATTGTGTGGCATGGGGCATCCAGCACTGGATTTTGCTGGCTGTTGGGTGGAGCTGGGTCTTAGCTTTGAGATGGAGATCTCTCAGAGAGCTCTTGCTGATTGATATTACATGGGACTGGGAGGTGTCTGGTTGCCCAATGTCCTGAACGTGGCTCTCCCACCTCAGAGACTCAGGTCTGACACCCGTCCGGAGCACCAAGACCATGTCAGCCACATGGCTCAGAAGTAAAGGAAGAAAAAAAAGGAAGAAAATACAATAAAATAAAATAAATAAAAAATGAAAAAAAGAAGAGAGCAACCAAACCAATAAACAAATCCACCCATGATAACAAGCACTAAACCTAAACTAAGATAAACATAAAAATGAGAAACAAATCAGTTGCAGACAGCAAACCCCAAGTCTACAGTTGCTCCCAAAGTCCACCACCTAAGTTTTGGGAACATTCTTTGTTTGTTTAGGTATTCCACAGATGCAGTGTTCATCAAGTTGTTTGTGGGGATTTAATCTGCTTCTCCTGAGGCTGCAGGGAGAAATTTCCCTTTCTCTTTGTTCGCACAGCTCCTGGGGTTCAGGTTTGGTTTTGGCCTCGGCTCTGCATGTAGGTTGCCCTCAGGCATCAGACAGGAGGGGATTAAAGCGGCAGCTGATTAGGGCTCTCTTGTTCTCTCAGACAGGGGAGAGGGAGGGGTATGGTAGTCATAACAGGAATGTGAGTTGAGCCTTCGTCAGCAGAGGCCAGCATGACATTGCAACAGCCTGAGGTATGCTGTGTGTTCTCCCTAGGTATTTGTACCTGGATCTCGGGACCCTGGCAGTGGCATGCTCCACAGGCTCCCGGGGGGCGTGTTGTGTGTAGAGACCTGTGCTTGCACACAGGATTCTTGGTGTCAGCAGTAGCAGCGTTAGTGCTTCATGCCCATCTCTTGGGTCCAAGCTGATAGCCATGGCTCACACCCATCTCTGTAGCTCACTTAGGTGGTGCTCTGTCTTCTGTGTGACCATGGGTAAGGAATCCCCTCCCCTCGCACACCTCGAAACAATGGTCTCTTCCCTCTTCTGCAGGTCCATACTTTTTCCCTGACTGCCTCCCAGCTAGCTGTAGCGCACTAGCCCCCTTCAGGCTGTGTTCTCACAGTGAACCCCAGCCCTCTCCCCGGGGTCTGACCTCTGAAGCCTGAGACTCAGCTCCCAGCTTCCACCTGCTCCAGCAGGTGAGCAGACAAGCCTCTCGGGCTGGTGAGTGCTGGTTGGCTCTGATCCTCTGTGCGGGAATCTCTCTGCTTTGCCCTCTGCACTCCTGTTGCTACACTCTCCTCTGTGGCTCTGAAGCCTCCCCCACCCCGGCACCCCCATCTCCGCCAGTGAAGGGGCTTCCTGGTGTGTGGAAACTTTTCCTCCTTCACAGCTCCCTCCCAGAGGTGCAGGTCCAATCCCTATTCTTTTGTCTCTGTTTTTTCTTTTTTCTTTTGCCCCACCCAGGTACGTGGGTATTTTCTTGCCTTTTAGGAAGTCTGAGGTCTTCTGGCAGCATTCAGTAAGTGTTCTGCAGAAGTTGTTCCACATATAGATGTATTTTTGATGTATTTGTGGGGAGGAAGGTTATCTCCACATCTTACTTTTCCGCCACCTTGAAGGTCTCCTCCAGTTTTTCCTTTTTTTGGGGTTAATTTTGTATTGTGTCATAATCAGCTGACTGTGTATATGTGGGTGTGCCTCTGTATTCTATATTCTGTTCCACTGATCAGTTTATACATGCACCCATACTTCACTGTTTACTCACACTAGAATTTCATGAAAGTTAAGTATCTGGTGTTGTAAGTCCTCCAGTACAACAATTGTCTGTTATTATTGGTTGTTTGTATCTTCATGTATATGATAGAATCAGTACACAATTTCTATAAAACAACCTACTGGGAGTCCATACGTTTGTTCTCTACATCTGTGTCTCTTTGGGAGATTGGTATTGATGTATATACACTAATATGTATAAAATAGATTACTAAAACAGATTACTAATGAGAACCTGCTGTATAGCACAGGGAATTCCACTTCACTATACAGTAGAAATTAACACAACATTGTAAAACAACTATATCCCCCCCACCAAAAATAAACAAAAAACAGACAAAATTTAAAAAAACCTACTGAGAATTTGCTTTGAATTACATTAAATCTTTAAGTCTATTTGCCAAAAATTAATGTCTTTACAATGTTGTATTCAAATTCGTGAATCTATGATCCTAATTAGTCTTTAATTTCTCTCAAACTTTTTTTAGATTTCTGTTTTGTATTTTAGAGATCTTATATAACTTTAGTTATATTTCCAGGTATCTGATATTTTTATGTTCTTGTAATTAGTACCATTTTAGAATTTTTATTTTCAATTTGCCGCTGATATTTCTGTTCTCCAATTTATTTTCTCTTTTGATCATTCTTTTTTTAAAAATTTTATTGGGGTATAATTGATTTACAATGTTGTGTTAGTTTCAGGTGTATAGCAAAGTGAATCTGTTATACAAATACATATATCCCCTCTTTTTTTAGATACTTTTCCCATATATGCCATTACAGAGTATTGAGTAGAGTTTTCTGTGCTCTACAGTAGGTCCTTATCCGTTATCTATTTTATATATAGTAGTGTGTATGTGTCAATCTCAATCTTCCAATTTATCCTTCCTCTGCCCTTACCCCTGGTAACCATAAGTTTGTTTTCTACATCTAACTCTATTTCTATTTTGTAGATAAGTTCATTTATAACCTTTTTTTAGGTGCACATATAAACAATATCATATGATATTTGTCTTTGTCTGACTTATTTCACTTAGTATGAGAATGTCTAGGTCCACCAAAGTTGCTGCAAATGGCATTATTTTGTTTGTTTTTATGGCTGAGTAATATTCCATTGTATAGATATACCATATCTTATTTATCCTTTCTCTGTCAATGGACATTTAGGTTGCTTCCATGTCCTGGCTATTGTGAATAGTGTTGCAGTGAACATTGAGGTGCATGTATCTTTTTGAATGATGGTTTTCTCCAGATATATGCCCAGAAGTGGGATTGCTGGATCATATGATAGCTCTATTTTCAGTTTAGGGAGAGCACTCTCTGACATAAATCACAGCAATATTTTTTTTGATCCACCTCCTAGAGCAATGAAAATAAAAACAAAAATATACAAATGGGACCTAATTAAACTTAAAAGCTTTTGCACAGCAAAGGAAACTATGAAAAAGACAAAAAGAAAACCCTGAGAATGGGAGAAAATATTTGCAAATGAAGCAACTGACAAGGGATTAATCTCCAAAATATACAAGCAGCTCATGCAGCTCAATATCAGAAAAACAAACAACCAAATCCAAAAATGGGTAGAAGATCTAAATAGACATTTCTCCAGAGAAGATATACAGATGGTTAAAAAGCACATGAAAAGATGTTCAACATCAACAGTTATTAGAGAAATGCAAATCAAATCTGCAGTGAGGTATCACCTCACCCCAGTCAGAATATCTATCATCAAAAAATCTACAAACAATAAAAGCTGGAAAAGTGTGGAGAAAAGGGAACCCTCCTACACTGTTGGTGGAAATGCAAACTGCTACAACCACTATGGAGAACAGTATGGAGGTTCTTTGATCATTCCTTTAAGATATTAATGATTTTAGGGCTTCCCTGGTGGCGCAGTGGTTGCGCGTCCGCCTGCCGATGCAGGGGA
>NC_041215.1:61864169-61885911 GCF_002837175.3 Physeter macrocephalus
CCAAGACCATGCCAGCCACATGGCTCAGAAGTAAAGGAAGAAAAAAAAGGAAGAAAATACAATAAAATAAAATAAATAAAAAATGAAAAAAAGAAGAGAGCAACCAAACCAATAAACAAATCCACCCATGATAACAAGCACTAAACCTAAACTAAGATAAACATAAAAATGAGAAACAAATCAGTTGCAGACAGCAAACCCCAAGTCTACAGTTGCTCCCAAAGTCCACCACCTAAGTTTTGGGAACATTCTTTGTTTGTTTAGGTATTCCACAGATGCAGTGTTCATCAAGTTGTTTGTGGGGATTTAATCTGCTTCTCCTGAGGCTGCAGGGAGAAATTTCCCTTTCTCTTTGTTCGCACAGCTCCTGGGGTTCAGGTTTGGTTTTGGCCTCGGCTCTGCATGTAGGTTGCCCTCAGGCATCAGACAGGAGGGGATTAAAGCGGCAGCTGATTAGGGCTCTCTTGTTCTCTCAGACAGGGGAGAGGGAGGGGTATGGTAGTCATAACAGGAATGTGAGTTGAGCCTTCGTCAGCAGAGGCCAGCATGACATTGCAACAGCCTGAGGTATGCTGTGTGTTCTCCCTAGGTATTTGTACCTGGATCTCGGGACCCTGGCAGTGGCATGCTCCACAGGCTCCCGGGGGGCGTGTTGTGTGTAGAGACCTGTGCTTGCACACAGGATTCTTGGTGTCAGCAGTAGCAGCGTTAGTGCTTCATGCCCATCTCTTGGGTCCAAGCTGATAGCCATGGCTCACACCCATCTCTGTAGCTCACTTAGGTGGTGCTCTGTCTTCTGTGTGACCATGGGTAAGGAATCCCCTCCCCTCGCACACCTCGAAACAATGGTCTCTTCCCTCTTCTGCAGGTCCATACTTTTTCCCTGACTGCCTCCCAGCTAGCTGTAGCACACTAGCCCCCTTCAGGCTGTGTTCTCACAGTGAACCCCAGCCCTCTCCCCGGGGTCTGACCTCTGAAGCCTGAGACTCAGCTCCCAGCTTCCACCTGCTCCAGCAGGTGAGCAGACAAGCCTCTCGGGCTGGTGAGTGCTGGCTGGCTCTGATCCTCTGTGCGGGAATCTCTCTGCTTTGCCCTCTGCACTCCTGTTGCTACACTCTCCTCTGTGGCTCTGAAGCCTCCCCCACCCCGGCACCCCCATCTCCGCCAGTGAAGGGGCTTCCTGGTGTGTGGAAACTTTTCCTCCTTCACAGCTCTCTCCCAGAGGTGCAGGTCCAATCCCTATTCTTTTGTCTCTGTTTTTTCTTTTTTCTTTTGCCCCACCCAGGTACGTGGGTATTTTCTTGCCTTTTAGGAAGTCTGAGGTCTTCTGGCAGCATTCAGTAAGTGTTCTGCAGAAGTTGTTCCACATATAGATGTATTTTTGATGTATTTGTGGGGAGGAAGGTTATCTCCACATCTTACTTTTCCGCCACCTTGAAGGTCTCCTCCAGTTTTTCCTTTTTTTGGGGTTAATTTTGTATTGTGTCATAATCAGCTGACTGTGTATATGTGGGTGTGCCTCTGTATTCTATATTCTGTTCCACTGATCAGTTTATACATGTACCCATACTTCACTGTTTACTCACACTAGAATTTCATGAAAGTTAAGTATCTGGTGTTGTAAGTCCTCCAGTACAACAATTGTCTGTTATTATTGGTTGTTTGTATCTTCATGTATATGATAGAATCAGTACACAATTTCTATAAAACAACCTACTGGGAGTCCATACGTTTGTTCTCTACATCTGTGTCTCTTTGGGAGATTGGTATTGATGTATATACACTAATATGTATAAAATAGATTACTAAAACAGATTACTAATGAGAACCTGCTGTATAGCACAGGGAATTCCACTTCACTATACAGTAGAAATTAACACAACATTGTAAAACAACTATATCCCCCCCACCAAAAATAAACAAAAAACAGACAAAATTTAAAAAAACCTACTGAGAATTTGCTTTGAATTACATTAAATCTTTAAGTCTATTTGCCAAAAATTAATGTCTTTACAATGTTGTATTCAAATTCGTGAATCTATGATCCTAATTAGTCTTTAATTTCTCTCAAACTTTTTTTAGATTTCTGTTTTGTATTTTAGAGATCTTATATAACTTTAGTTATATTTCCAGGTATCTGATATTTTTATGTTCTTGTAATTAGTACCATTTTAGAATTTTTATTTTCAATTTGCCGCTGATATTTCTGTTCTCCAATTTATTTTCTCTTTTGATCATTCTTTTTTTAAAAATTTTATTGGGGTATAATTGATTTACAATGTTGTGTTAGTTTCAGGTGTATAGCAAAGTGAATCTGTTATACAAATACATATATCCCCTCTTTTTTTAGATACTTTTCCCATATATGCCATTACAGAGTATTGAGTAGAGTTTTCTGTGCTCTACAGTAGGTCCTTATCCGTTATCTATTTTATATATAGTAGTGTGTATGTGTCAATCTCAATCTTCCAATTTATCCTTCCTCTGCCCTTACCCCTGGTAACCATAAGTTTGTTTTCTACATCTAACTCTATTTCTATTTTGTAGGTAAGTTCATTTATAACCTTTTTTTAGATTGCACATATAAACAATATCATATGATATTTGTCTTTGTCTGACTTATTTCACTTAGTATGAGAATGTCTAGGTCCACCAAAGTTGCTGCAAATGGCATTATTTTGTTTGTTTTTATGGCTGAGTAATATTCCATTGTATAGATATACCATATCTTATTTATCCTTTCTCTGTCAATGGACATTTAGGTTGCTTCCATGTCCTGGCTATTGTGAATAGTGTTGCAGTGAACATTGAGGTGCATGTATCTTTTTGAATGATGGTTTTCTCCAGATATATGCCCAGAAGTGGGATTGCTGGATCATATGATAGCTCTATTTTCAGTTTAGGGAGAGCACTCTCTGACATAAATCACAGCAATATTTTTTTTGATCCACCTCCTAGAGCAATGAAAATAAAAACAAAAATATACAAATGGGACCTAATTA
The DNA here is from genome assembly GCF_002837175.3 of Physeter macrocephalus. Lineage (NCBI taxonomy): Eukaryota > Metazoa > Chordata > Mammalia > Artiodactyla > Physeteridae > Physeter > Physeter macrocephalus. The sequence goes on from NC_041215.1 coordinate 61,867,172, forward strand.
AACTTAAAAGCTTTTGCACAGCAAAGGAAACTATGAAAAAGACAAAAAGAAAACCCTGAGAATGGGAGAAAATATTTGCAAATGAAGCAACTGACAAGGGATTAATCTCCAAAATATACAAGCAGCTCATGCAGCTCAATATCAGAAAAACAAACAACCAAATCCAAAAATGGGTAGAAGATCTAAATAGACATTTCTCCAGAGAAGATATACAGATGGTTAAAAAGCACATGAAAAGATGTTCAACATCAACAGTTATTAGAGAAATGCAAATCAAATCTGCAGTGAGGTATCACCTCACCCCAGTCAGAATATCTATCATCAAAAAATCTACAAACAATAAAAGCTGGAAAAGTGTGGAGAAAAGGGAACCCTCCTACACTGTTGGTGGAAATGCAAACTGCTACAACCACTATGGAGAACAGTATGGAGGTTCTTTGATCATTCCTTTAAGATATTAATGATTTTAGGGCTTCCCTGGTGGCGCAGTGGTTGCGCGTCCGCCTGCCGATGCAGGGGACGCGGGTTCGTGCCCCGGTCCGGGAGGATCCCACGTGCCGCGGAGCGGCTGGGCCCGTGGGCCGTGGCCGCTGAGGCTGTGCGTCCGGAGCCTGTGCTCCGCAACGGGAGAGGCCACGGCAGAGGGAGGCCCGCATACCAGAAAAAAAGATATTAATGATTTTGCTAAACTTTATACTCAACTTTATAATTTGTGTATTTCTCTATTTTATACTTCTTTGATTGCTTACTCTTCTTTCTTAATCATTTCTAAGGTTCACATTCATTATGCAACCAATATGGAGAACAGTATGGAGGTTCTTTGATCCTTACTCTTCTTTCTTAATCATTTCTAAGGTTCACATTCATTATGTTTGATTTTTCCCTTTTATTTCTAACTTCTTGAAATAGACATTTTAATAAATTAATGTTTTTCAGCCTCTTTCTTTCATACTCATTTGATTCTATAATTTATTTTCTCTTTCAAATTGATATAATGATTTCAACTGCTTATGCTTTGGAATAAAAGAGAACAGTATTATTATATTTTTTTTTGTAGATGAGACTTTGCACACCTTCCACTCAATTCCAATATATTTGTATTTTATATGAGGCTCTAAAAAGATTTCAAGAGACCAAAATCATAATATGGCAGTTGAAAATCAGTTCTAGAATATATCTGAGTAATTAAATTCTAACTAGTGCTACACAATGCTCAGATTAGATGAGAAAGAACTGCAAAATTATATAATTTATCAGCTTAATAATATTTACAGAGCCCTATGGAGAAAAATAAGGATTAAAAAAATTTATTTGTAATATTTACATATGTTTAATTATGTATTGAAACCATAATTATACATTATACAAATATATTTAAAATATAATACTAATTTTCCAATGATTGATTTTGATTAAAATAAATCAGGATTATGGGAAAAGTGTTAGACTTAAGTGTTAAGGTAAGATATATAATAAATTTCAATTATTGGCAGAGCTCAAATAAATAATTAACATTTGGTGAACTGTTAATCTACCTTTCAAACTCTGTACTAAACACTTTGCATACCAAATCTTATTCAATTATTGTAAGTATTCTATGAGGTGGGTAATTTTTCATCCCTGTTTGAGAAAGTCACATTTCTGATCTGCTAAGGGACTTCCAAGATCACAGAGCAAATAGATGGAGAAACTAGGATTTAATGTGTTTCTGTCTGTCCTGGGAACACAGTATCTACCAACTCAGGTAAGTTTTTCTTAAGAACATGGGCAGTGTTTATTTTTCTTATAGTATAAGCACTTATTTACTATAATCTTCAGATTCTTCTTTTTAGAATTCTTAACAGTTCATAGACACTAGTAGTATAGGTATCCAAATATAGAATCTGAAGTTGCTTTCAAATCATAGAGGAGTCTGAGCCTAAGAGGCTGCAAATAATTAGATAAAACCCCCAGGAAAAAAATTCATGTTAGATTTCATGAGGTTACACATGAGTTAAGAGCTGGGTCTGAATCTTTACCCCCAAGGTTTTGTTTCCATGTTAAACACTTGGCACTAAACTCATAATCCATAAGCGTTGTTCTTCTCTCTGTTTAAGTTATGGGCTTTTATTTTTTTCTTCAGGTAAACATGCAGGCTTAAACGTCTTTTAGGAATAGAATATATCTAGCTGATATGCAGTGAAGTATCCCTTTATTGTCCTTGTCATTCTTTTCCGTTGTTATTCTTTCTTCCTCTGGTTGGTTGTCCAGGAACCAAATGCAATTCTTTCTCCACTACTAAGGTATATCCATACTTTTCATTATGCAGTGCATTGCTTTCAATGGAATCAGTACTTACATGTCACTGGTGCTGTTATTTAGATAGAGTGTTAATCCAAATCACCTCCTGACAATAAACTAATGAAAACTATTGAACTACTGTGTTTACTATGCTTGAGAGCATATTACAAAGAGTGACTTTGTCTGTGATTTCCAGGAACGATGAAAGGGTAACAGGGAATGGGAGAGCTTCATATATCAGTTTCACCTGAATAAATATGAAAAAATGTAATTGACTTAACTGTCTGTACTTACTAACATTTAAAAATTGTTGGGAATAGTAGAGCTTTCAGAAATGTTTCCTATTAGAAATGCATTACTTTACATGATTACTCACAATTATTTCTGTCATGAATCTTCCATTTCCTATTAGTATAGCTTTTTCTACCTCACTATTCCCTTAAAAAACAAACAAACAAACAAAATAGAGGCTTGTGGATACAAATGTTGAGTTGTGACTGAATCATTTGTCACAGCTTCTTTCGGAATTTGTGTCGGGTGGTTTCCTTAGGGAAACAGACTGAAAATCAGGTTTGCAAGCAAGAGGTTTAATAGGTGGTGTTTCCTCATGCCCCTCATGTGAGGAAAGGGAAGCAAGACTGGATGGATAGTAGCAACAGAGGTCTCAATCACTCTTTGGAGCCCCTCATTCAGGGGGCTCCAGAGCTGTAGCACTCTTCAGATTTGTCATTTTTGACACCAGGGGGCCTGGGCATTTATTTTTGAAATTAAAGTATAGTCAATTGACAATGTTTCAGGGGTACAGCAAAGTGATTCAGTTACATATATATATTTTTTCAGATTCTTCTTTTTCAGATTCTTTTCCATTATAGGTTATTACAAGATATTGAATATAGTTCCCTGTGCTATACAGTAGGTCCTTGTTTATTTTATATATAGTAGTGTGTGTCTGTTAATCCCAAATTCCTAATTTATCCCACCCACAGTCTTTCTCCTTTGGAAACCATAAATTGTTTTCTATGTCTGTGTCTATTTCCACTTTGTAAATAAGTTCATTTGTATCATTTTTTAAGATATAAATGATATTGTATGATATTTGTCTTTTTCTGATTTACTTCACTTAGTATAAGAATGTCTAGGTCCACCAATGTTGCTGCAAACGGCATTATTTTGTTCTTTTTTATGGCTGAGTAATACTCCACTGTATATATGTGCCACATCTTCTTTATCCATTCATCTGCTGATGAACATTTAGGTTGCTTTCATATCTTGACTATTGTAAATTGTGCTGCTATGAGCATTGGGGTGCATACATCTTTTCAAATTAGAATTTTTATCTTTTTCAGATATATGGGCCTGGGCCTTTTGAAACCTTCATAAGAAATATCTTGGGATGCTGGTTGCCCTGGAAAGAGCATGTCACTGTGGAAGAGGAAGCTTCCTTTGGCTGCAGGAAATTCCTGAAGAGGGACTGGGTTGTGAGTTGTCAGGTAAGGTCTCAGTTCTGAAGGAGGATCTGAATATCAGGCCTCAGCATATATGAATCTTTAAAAGACATGTTTGAAATCAATATGCTACCTACCTCTATCTATTTATATATGTTATGTTCTGAATGGAGCTTTCCATTTTTTTAAACTCACTCTTTTTTTCACAGCTTTCTTTAAGTTTCAGTATTCATTATTTTCTCTCAAAACATGTGAAAAGTGTTCTCTTATTTTGAATATATTTATATATTTTTAATCAAATAGGAGACTAGACATGTCTGAAGGAAACAGAGTACCATATAAAATGCAAGATCAAATATATTCAAAATTAATATTAGAATAATTTCAATTTTAAAGCTTAATGATCCCTCAAATATAATATGAAATAACAAAATCATAAAAATAAAATATTTTGAAAGTGTATGTAAGCTTTTTCCCAAGTGTTCCTTGATGTTTTGACTCAAAAGTACATGAAAAGAAATGTTGATGTACCTTTATCAACAAGAATTATATTAAATAACATTATCTAATATAGGCATTCTCTCTTCTGAGTATTAAATTTAACTGAAATTTTAACTAAGCTTTTAAGTAAATCTATTATATCACAAAAGGACATTTAAAAACCATGTGTTCATTTCCTCACATATAGCACAAGTCTGAATCCATGATTTTCAATTCTATGATGTGCTCAGAAAGAATTTTAAATGAATACTATACAGAGCAATGACTTTCAGAAAGTATTCAGAAAAAGCTCTCAGCAACTGCTAGCATTTATTGAATGCTATGTTCTAGAAACTGGGCTGTGTACTTAATGTATCTTATCTCATTTAATTCTCTGCAGGACAAGAAGGTAAGTCCATTAAGGCTGTTTTCCAGATGAGAAATCTGAGACTCAGAGTTTAATGAAGTTACCTAAAGCTACAAAGATAGTAAACAGATAAATCAAGAAATAGATCTATCTTTATTTGGATCCAACACACAGGCTCTTTCTACTATTACCAAGCTATGGGGCTTCAACAAAATTGGTAGTCACTGAGTTGGAAGTTGAGTACTAAGCAGAATGCATAAGATAAGAAGTCAAAGTTCTTGAAACATAGTACTCAGAGACCATTTCTACCCATTTCCAGAATTAGTGATAACACAGACAGGAAATCAACTTAGATCTAGGGATGGTTGTTCCAAAGTTTATTATGTAGAACAGTATAATAACAATTATACACTCCCACAAAAGAGGAGAATAAGGTGGTTCTCTTCCAAAGTTTCCCTATTAATAACTTTGAGACATAATGGTTTAAACAAATATAATTCTTTTTTAAACTGCAGGATCTTAATATAATAACGTGCATTGTAAACACCCCCAAAAGAGTAGGGGTATATGAATCATAACTCCAAATGCTTTTGGCCAAATAATCTTTTTCTTTTTTTTAAATTGGCCATCTCTCAGCACTCATTTCTTCAGGATACATTTCAATTGATTCTGTGATATTATGTTAAATATAAATATCCACTCCAGAAGAACAAGTACACTAAAATTATAGCTACAGGATGACTATATTGTCATTATTTAGAACTACATAAACTTAAAGAACAAAAATCAGACAAAAACTGTACAACACAATTAGGAAGTTGGGCTGGATTTCATTGACAAAACCTGCTTAATATACAGTCAGTTCAGTGTCAACTGAATTACTCTCTCTTTTTTCTTTTATTTTTTTCGTGTCTTACAGTTTTATTAAATAAAAACTCCACTAATAAAGAATATTGTGTTACCTTTGGCTCCTATTCTGCAATTTTTTTAAACATCTTTATTGGAGTATAATTGCTTTACATTGTTGTGCCTGTGCTATGCGGCTGCTTCCCACTGGCTATCTATTTTACATTTGGTAGTGTATATAAGTCCATGCCACTCTCTCACTTCATCCCAGCTTACCCTTCCCCCTCCCCAGATCCAAACATCCTCAATTTTTTTTCATGCCAACCATCCCTACAACTTAAATTGTCTTCACTAAAGCAATCTACAGATTTTGTCAAACTGGGACTTGGGAGGCATCAGGACAGGACTGATGGGGATTTGAGGGACAGAAAGGGGGACCAAGGCCTAAGTTCAGACACATAAAAATGGGCAGGAGTTTCTCAAGAAAAGAGAAGCAAGCATGTGGGCAGCATAAAGGAGAGAAAAGGGAAGTCACAGGCTAATTTTATAAAACTGGGCAATGAAGGGCAGTTCTGAGAAGTTAGCTGAGATAGTGGTCTACGACACAAACTGTAGTGTGGATAACCATGTTTCTGGTACTCAGACAAAAAAAATGGTTAAGAAAAGAAGCAAAAAAAAGTGAAAGAACCCAGGCTAATTCCAAGCTATTTGAGGTCAGGACCTAGGCACAGGGCACTAGAAACAACTTGATACCAACTCAAGGACTTTCTGAGAATGGTAGGTCTCCTAATTTCCTTCTGTCCAGAATCAGCTCCTCTGAAGTGCTACCCAGATGGAGAACATTAAACACACGAAATTGAGGGAGTCAGTTGAGGGGATAAAAGCAAATGGTTACAACAGTTGTCTCTGTACCTGGAAGGATATCTTAAAGTAGGTGGGAAGGAGATGTCTAAAATGAAGGACTAAGAGGAAGAGAGGAACTCACATTATTCAGAACAATATAGTTGAACTGTGGCTGCATGTACAAAGTCAGATTCCTGTTTTTTTCTCTATTAATTACTGAAAACTGTTCCCAAATTATTTCATATTTTACCAGTTTAAGAACCATTATCAGATTTACATGAAAGAAAAAAGCATCTTCTCAATGATACAGAATTATAAACTGGGAGAGTTAATGTACTAGGTATTTCCCCATTATCCTATTTACTAAGATCACTGCAAAAAAATATGTTAACTAATAGACATAGACACTCTCTGAAAAAAATGTGAAGTTCTTATAAGCAAATATTACTTATTACTTTCAGAAGCATAGTTTTTCAATTTAAGTAGCCCCATTAGGAGTCTTTTCTCTGGTCACAAATATTTCTGAGTTTCAGGGTATGGCCAATGTCATGTTACATATGTTTTAAAAAGTGTTTGATTTTTTTAATAGGATAATATTTTGGTTAAAACTTTTACTGAGTATGTGCAGAGATTAAGGAAAATACCATTCATTAATTATCCTTGGTGAGCAAAATTAATCTGGTGCCATATTTTGGATATATAAGCTATATAAACAAACAAAAAACCTTTGTCTAAATTAAAATAGAAGAGATTGTGTGCAATTGTGCACATATGCTTTTATCTACTAAAAAATTAGCCAAAATAATCTGATATTCCTTGACAGTCTAATTTCAATGTCTTTGTTAAAAAGACTAAACCTAGTGACAATGGGAGCAGTGATCATTTCAGTGACATTGGGAAATTTGTTTATGATGGATTTTACGAAATGAATGCAAGTTTTATGGCATACTTACCTTTGAAAACACTTTTAAAGTTTTATTTGCTGTAACGCACAGTTAGTTAAGATTCAAGCCAAAGTACTGCCCTTGTGCATACAGCATATGTTGTAAATGGTTCTTGGCTGGCTTTGCTGAAGAAGTTTATAAAGTCGTTGCAGTATATTTTCCTTGCCAAAAGAGAAAATAAATAATACTTCTGTGCTGTTATTTCAGGGACATCATTTTAAAGTTAGTACCATTCCTAATGGAAAACCTTTTGCAATTCAACAGTGGCAACATTGAGATACGGCTAAAAATACCAAGTGGAAAGAATAAAGATGATTTGTGAAGCATTTCAAAACATTAAAAAAATGTATTTTTGGAAATAGCTTTAGAAAATTTACTCTGTGGGGGAAATGACCAGATGGTAAGAAGATGAAGAGGTATAATTAGGGAATGTCATAAGTTATTATGTGATATAGAGGTTAGATACTATTTGCATAAATCAAGTCTATATCACCTTCTAACTCAAGTCAAGCTTCAAATTGATAAGTTAACACAAGTCAAAACTAGCTTATCATTATAAATGCAGTGAAAAGGGTAAAGAAGGCAAAGCCTTTTCCCTTTTTTTTCTATTGGCTATCACAATGAATCTTTTTTGAACTGTTTTCTATTAGTAAACATGAGTTATTGTATATTGCATTAGGAGGTACAATGACTTTGAGCTGAGAAAAGAAGCCAAGTCCAGGCAAGTCAATCATGTTTCAAAATATACAAAAGCATGCAAAATAGGGTAGTAATGTCTGCCCTATTTAATATATAGGAAATGGGTGTAGTTATAAAATCAAATGCGAATATGCGTATGAAAATGCTTTCGGTAAAGGTCTATTAAATATAGGAGTAGTAGGATAATAACTGAGTGACTCAGACCTTGAGAAGATATATTTCCTGGATCTTAAACCAACTTTATTGAGAAATAATTCACCTACGATAAAATTCACAGATTTAAGTGACCCCAATCCAATCAAAATGTAGCATTTCTATCTTTGCAGTTGATTCTCGCACCTTCACTTCCCCACCCCAGGCTATCACTGATCTGATTTATACCACCATAACTTTATTTTGTCTGTTCTAGAATTTCATGGAAATGGAACCATACATTGCACATTCTCTTGTGTCTAGCTTTTTTTACTCAATATGATGCTGGAGAGATTCACCTATGCTAATGCAATTTCAAAAGTTTGTTCATTTTTATTTCTGAGTTGATTTCTACTGTATGAATGGACTACACTTTTAATTTTTATTTTATTTATTTATTTATTTTTCGGTACGCGGGCCTCTCGCTGCTGTGGCCTCTCCCGTTGCGGAGCACAGGCTCCGGACGCGCAGGTTCAGCGGCCATGGCTCATGGGCCCAGCCGCTCCGCCGCATGTGGGATATTCCCGGACCGGGGCACGAACCCGTGTTCCCTGCATCGGCAGGCGGACTCTCAACCACTGCGCCACCAGGAAAGCCCTGGACTACATTTTTTAAAATCCATTCTCTTGTCAAGAGATATTGTATTGTTTCCATTTTTTTGATTTTTTTTGTTGTTTTTTACTGTGATGAATAAAACTTTCATGAACATTCATATAGAAGTCTGTCTACAAACATATGTTTTTATTTCTCTTGGGTAAACACCTAAGAATAAAATTACTGAGTTGCCTACCTAGTAATTACTCCTGAGAAATGAAAACATATGTCCACAAAAAAAAAAAATAAGGAAAAACATTCTCATGCAAACGTTCATAGCAGCTACTTTATTTATATTTTAAGAGTCTCCTTTGGGCTAGAGGATGAGATTGAGTATTAATGGATGAGGCACATACTCTTTTTTCCTTGTCAAGGGGTTCAATGATTCCGTAGTCAAACACTCTATGAACTAGTTAATTCTGGGGAGAACAATGAGACTGATAGGATAGAGGGAGGGATTTCTACCTGTCTCTGGGGTTTTAATGTATTAACTTAGGCTCTGAGACTTGAAAAACCTGAAGTGTACCTGGAGTGGGGCTGGAAGAAGCAACAGTAAGCTGCTATTATTAAATCTATGTGGAGCTAGTCTAGAATCAGCAACGTAATTATAGAGTGGCAGTGGCCGTGATAGCAGCAGCTCAGATAACAACTGTGAGTCCTGAGGCAAAAGGAAGAACACGGGTGGTGCTAGTCATCTGAGGACAGATCTGTCCAGGACAGTGGTCATGGCATGAGGGTTGGCATTGGCACAACAGCAAAGAGGGCAAGAATAAAGGAATCTATTCAAAGATCTATATCTTGAGAAAGTCCCAGAAATAACTTGAGAAATGACTCTTTTGTAGGATACTGATGTCTGGCAAGTAAGTAAGTATTCTAATAATGTGAATATAAAAACTACATATGTTTTATTTTGTCGTCACTGATTCAGGACAACAGTGGAAATGGGTCTTGTTTTTGTTAAATCACGTAACTCATATGTTTAGGGCTTATAGTAGGTGACCTTACTAACGTTAGACATTAACCTAAATTAAACATTAACCTAAAACTAATTGATTTGGGACATATTCTTATTGAATAATTCTAAGTCCATTCAGCTTTGGAAATGCTCAGAAAATTAGTGGTAAAACTCTGCTGGAATACTTCTACCATGCAGCTTGGGTAACTATATGAGGTTGTACTCACCAGCTTCAAAGATTATTTACTTGTCTCTATGTACTCCATCACACTAATAAAAATATTGAGATTGTCCACTGATCACTGGAATTAATGTTTCTTCTGGAAAGTCCAAAATTTTTCTCCTGTTTTTCTGGTTTTAGGGAACCTTCCCACATTTCTCAATTAAGAATTCCAGCTCTAATGATTACTTATCATTTCAGTAGAATTAAAGTTAAAGTATTGCAAGACAGACATTACAGTTATAAATTTTGAGTTGGTTTTAACCATGCTATTACACCCACAAGGTAACCAAGAATAAGAAATCCATTGCCGGGCGTATCTGAAGTCGCATGCTAAATTATAGATGTAGAATGTAAAAAGAACATGGTTCCATCTTTTTTCTTTAAGCGGGTATAATTTAATTTTAATTTTGGCTTATCCCCTGTCATATAAGGCTAACCAGGCCTTAAAATGGTAGAGTGTCCTCTGTAATTACAATTGGTACATTTGAAATCACTAAACTGTAACAAAGAGCATCCTTCTAAAAGCCTCCATAGAGTATAGGTTATCACCAGCCAGGCAGACTTACCTCCCACTCTCATCATGAAGCCATGAATAACTAAAAATGATCCTCTAATATGTGGCTGCTGTAACTATGTGTAGACACGACTGTTTTTAACGCTTTGGTTTGAGAACTGGCCAGAAATCATTACTCAAAACAAAACACCTTCTTTCTAATTGCTGCTTGCCAGGTGCAGTTTTCTGCAGTTCTTATCAAGCAAGGTCCCTCTGTGTTACATTTAAAATATGCTTAAAACTTCCTCTTTTATCCATATGTGTTCCTCTTCCACTTATGTAAGTTCCTTGAATATCAATCTTTCACCTGATAATAAGAAAATGAATTATTAGGCCATGATTTTTTTTAACTCTTCACTAGGCATCACAGATCTCTTATATTTAGTATATATTATTAGCTACTTAGCAACCTAAGTAAGGACGTTTTCATTCTACATCTCCGTTCCTATTGAAAGTAGATGCCATGTCAACTCTATGTATCTGATTCATTAATTATATTTCTGAGATAATATTTGTTCCTTATTGTCCTAATTTCAGTCTTATGAGGGGATTTGAAATTTCTAATAGTACATTGAAGTTGAAGAAAAAGTCTTAGAGTTCCAGATGTTGCATATGGATCATAAAAGGATTTCTTGGGCATCTGGTAACTAAGAGGAGTACTCAATATCGATGTCAGATAAAGATAAAGTCAGATCCCTGGAGAAGAGGACATGAAAAATATATGATACTCCCAGGATTTTCCTATAGAGAGCAGTTATGTATATGTATTTGTATAGCTTTCTTTTCTAAACAAAGAAAATTAGCTAAAATATATTAGATGACTTCAGATATGTTACCGATATCACCACCTTGACAAAAATTAAGAAGACCAGACATCTTACTTACAATAAATTATTTCACATTAGGAATAAAATTGTTGTGTATGCTAATGAACTTGAAAAACTTGAGGAAAAAAAAAAGAGTTCGGGGCTTCCCTGGTGGCACAGTGGTTGGGGTTCCGCCTGCCGATGCAGGGGACGAGGGTTCGTGCCCCGGTCCGGGAGGATCCCACGTGCCGCGGAGCGGCTGGGCCCCTGGGCCGTGGCTGCTGGGCCTGCGCGTCCGGAGCTTGTGCTCCGCGACGGGAGAGGCCACGGCGGTGAGAGGCCCGCGTACCGCAAAAAAAAAAAAAAAAAAAAAAAAAAAAGAGTTCGTTAACCTTAGAGTGGAGTGGAAAACTCTCCATTGTTCCATCTCAGCTTCTCTCTTCTGCTTCATCTCCAGCATCACTGAAATGAGCTCTCTGCCCAGCACGGCAAACAGTGTCAACATGTGGGTGCCTGGTCCTTCTTATGGCTCCATAGATTGACAGATGAAGTTACATTGCTCTGGTATGCTGTTTCCAGTCCCATCCACCTCACGTACTCTCACTCCTGACAACATTTCTCTGAAGATTCTTTTATACACTGCAGAGTAAGTGTGCTCCTCCCCTCCAATTTTTTTTTGCTCTTATGACTTCCTAGGCAGTAATCTACCACATAGAACATCTCACAGAGTGTGCTGTCCATTGGACTGTCCCTCTTAGCAGGCTGAAAGAATTTTTCATGCAAAGCTAGATCTTATGTGCATATTAATCTTCAATACCTCACATATTCCTGACACACAGTATATAATCAGTAATTATTTGTTGAATAAATCGAATTATACCACCAAGTTGTTGGGCAGAGAAATAGAATTTAGTTTTTAAAAATTGAGGTTGTCTTCAGGGCTAGCAGTTCAAATTTATATTATCACACCAACCTTGGTTCAGACTGAAGAACTGCTTGGTAGTTGTTTTTTTTTTTTTTTTGGTGTTAGTGTGATTCAAATGTTACTAAGGTATGAGCCATTTGCTTAATACTACATAGCAAGGGAATGCTGTGATCTGATCTGTGATTAAGAAACATAGCAACATTGTGAGGGAAAGAGAGAAGTGGAGAGATTAGACTCTTTACATTGGTGTCAAACTATCACAAATGTACATATCAAAGAATTTCTAACATTTGATGCCCTTCCTTTTTCTAATAGCACATGACAGAAGCTTGGTGATACTCTAAAAATATTTGTTCCTGGGTTTCCCTGGTGGCGCAGTGGTTGAGAGTCCGCCTGCCGATGCAGGGGACACGGGCCTTTAGGAACCAGATGAAATGCACTGCTTTTTGACTTATCTCAATGGATCTTCATAGTGTAATATTTGAAAATCTGTATTTTAAGAAAATAAATTCCAAATATAAGGTTTTAAAGAAAGCTAGAATTTTTTACAAGTATTAGAGAATAAATAATATCAAATGGAATCAATATCTTTAAACTTGCTATCTTTTACCCCAGGAATCAGTAGACACATATAGCTGAAATTTCACTTGAATGTGTTTTGGCATAATTTGATCAACTATTATAAAACCAAAAAAGTGTGATTTCCAGAATTAAACATAATAAAACTTTCATAATTCAATGTTCACTCATTTTTAAAATATTTACAGAAAAAGGGCTTCCCTGGTGGCGCAGTGGTTGAGAGTCCGCCTGCCGATGCAGGGCACACGGGTTCGTGCCCCGGTCCTGGAGGATCCCACATGCCGCGGAGCGGCTGGGCCCGTGAGCCATGGCCGTTGAGCCTGCGCATCCGGAGCCTGTGCTCCGCAATGGGAGAGGCCACAACAGTGAGAGGCCTGTGTACCGCAAAAAAATATATATATATATTTACAGAAAAATAATGACATACCTTTGAGTGTAGCAGAGAAATTAACATCCAACTCATGATAAAGCTGGGAAGGTTTAAGCAGAAAAAAAAAAATCACAAGGGCATAATTTAAAATAGTAGAAAATAGATAAATGTGTATATTTTAAAAACCATCTACAAAAGGTAGACTTTAATATAAAATTTAAAAGCACTCCTATTTTCCCCATAATTGATGTATTTGTTTTGTTTTTCAATAAGTACAAATTTTTTTGGCATATATAACAATTAAGAAATTAGAGAAAATAGGATATTTAAGTAAACCAATAGGTTTTACCATTGTTGAACAACTTGGAAAAACACCTGGAATATTTATGTAAGAATCGATTAAAACCAATTACTCAATAATTAACCCCAAATAATTATCCCCTATTTCAAACAGAAAGAACTTCCTTAAAAACAGAGACACTGATAATAAAAGAATTGCCTTGGGTCAAATTTAGAAGAACCAGCTGAATAAGATGTTGCAGCATTCTGTGTGTTGAACAAATTAGCCCTAATCTGAAATCTGAAAAATGATTAATCCCAATGGTATTAAAGCATTCAGAGTATAGGCATGATATGTTATAAGGAATATCTTAGACCGAAGAGCAAAGACAAAATACCAAAAAAAAGCGAAGTGCAAGGGAAATTTGCATTACTAAAATAGGTATACCATGACTAATCCTGGAGACATGAAGAAAAGAGAGATGAAAACAGTAGCAGAAGTCCTGGAGACTGGAACAGTTACATACCACTGGGACTTGCCTTTTCAACTCTGCACACAACATAAAAAGAAATCTTGTCTGCAGTAGATTCCACAGACAGACCAGGAATGCTGAAAAAGTTGGGGCTTTTACTCTCTCAAAGTATTGCCACAGCTAGAAGAGGAGTGAGAAACACACACATACATAGAGATAAATATAACAAACTCCTGAAAATTGGGTGAGAATTGCACTATGTTATACTTTTGTCATCAAGTATTTCTGACTCCTCATCAATACTGACAACAGACTGGAATTGTAATGAAATAGTCATAGGACATACAAAAATGGAGTTGAGCAACCATTGAGGACCTGGTTTCAGACATGTCCCTGCACCACTGAGAACTTGAAGTTTCTGTGTACTATACAAAACCCAAGGATACCAGCTGTTTTTTAAAACAACACCTGCAGCCTCTTCAATAGATGGTGCTGGGAAAACAAGACAGCTACAATGTAACAGAAGGAAATTAGAACGTTTTCTAACACCATATACAAAATAAACTCAAAATGGATTAAAGACCTAAATGTAAGACTGGAAACCATAAAACTAGAGGAAAACATGGCAGATCACCCTTGACATAAATCATAGCAAATTTTTTTTGTGATCTGTCTCCTAAAGCAAAGGAAATAAAAGCAAAAATAAACAAAGGGAACTTAATTAAACTTAAAAGCTTTTGCACAGCAAAACCATTAACAAAACCAAAAGACAACCTACTGAATGGGAAAAATATTTGCAAATGATATGACCAATAAGGGGTTAATATCCAAAATATATTAACAGCTCATACAACTCAATATCAAAAAAACAAACAACCCAATTAAAAAATAGGCAGAAGACTGAATAGACATTTTTTCAAAGAAGACATACAGAAGGCCAACAGCCACATGAAAAGATGCTCAGTATTGTTAATCATCAGAGAAATGTAAATCAAAACCACAATGAGATATTACTTCATACCTGCCAGAATGGCTATCATCAAAAAGACCACAAATAACAAATGGTGAGGATGTGGAGAAAAGGAAACACTTCTACTCTGTTTGTGGGAATGTAAATTGATGCAGCCACTGTGGAAAACAGTATGGAGGTTCCTCAAAAAACTAAGTAGAATTACCATATGACCCAGCAATTCCACTCCTGAGTATATAGCTGAAAAAAACAAAAACACTAATTTGAAAAGATACGTGCACCCCAATGTTCATAACAGCATTATTTACAATTGCCAAGATATGGAAGCAATCTAAGCATCCATCAATACATGAATGGATAAAGAAGATGTGGTATATATGTATAAACAACTCAGGTAACTAATTGTGGCCTTGCAGTTTTTTGCCTTTATAAGCCTCCTTCATTTTGTAGACAGGTAGAACACAATTTAAGAACTTCTTGAATCTATGTCTCCCGAGCTGCCGTCCTAACATACCCCAAATAAACACCTTTTTATTTCAATCAGATCTCTGTTTCTGAAATTTTGGTTAATAATACAAAATGGCCTGACTTCAGAATGTGATTCAGATGTTCTACACTTCCCTTAGAGGTGGGTTTCATTTAAGTGTTTCAGCCAAATTAAAACTTCAGGGAAAAAAAAAAAAAGGGAAGGAACAGAAATTATTAAAATACAGGAAATGCTAATAGACTATTCTTACTTTCCTAGTTCATAACTTTTCTTGTATAAAACTAAAACAACAATGAAATGAATGATTACATTTAAAGGCTGATCAATGATATTTTTTTTCACTAAGGTTTGAAATGCTCATTTGGGACTGCCAGGGATGACAGTCTAGGGAGAATGTCAAAGTTTCTGCCCTCCTGACTTCTTACCAGAACTTGTGGGCTCATTTGCTGATCTAATCCTTAGATGTGCTGAGCTATCTCAACACTGCCATCCTGCCATTCTCTTCCTCAGAAACTCTCATTTCCTACAAAACCCCTCAAAAATACACTTTCAATTTCATTCTCTTGCTATTTCCCTAAATCTCACTAAACTGCAAACTCCTTGAGAACATGAAATATGATTTGTGTTTGTATCCACAGGGTCTAACTTATGCCGTTACATTTTAAATAATTTGATGCAAATTACATTTTAATTAAATAACTTGATGTGCCCTCCCTGAATGGATGCTATATCAGTAGAGGCATAAGAATATTTTGATAGACCTAAGGTATTTTCTGGACACACCTTGTATTTTCAAGCTTCTTGAGTTCTTATTTTGATCTCTGATTACTTTACCACCTCTAACCATTAAATATTCCCTCCATCACTGTTATCCAATATGAAAATTCTATTCAGTTTTAAGGTCAAGCTTAATAATAAATAGCACTTATTGAGGCTGTGTGATATACCTGTCATTTGCATAATTATATGTAATTCTCAATGTAAGCATGCTATTAAAAATGGAGTTTTATTATTACAATCATAGTAATCTATCTTCTATAGCAGTACATCTCAATCTATGTGGATTAAAGGCCCTTTGAGACGCTCCATAGGGGGAAAAAACAATTATACATATTTTCAATGTAATTTCTTTAGGACTTAAACAGAATGAGTCCCCTGCTTAAACAAATTTTGAGGATACATCTTTTGCCCTCAAAATTGAGAAAAAAATAATCTTACCTTTGAGAAACAATTAAAGTGTAACCATTTGAAGCCAGTACACTGTGAATATATTTCACGTGAATAGCAGTTTCTTTGTTTTTGTGATTTTACTTCATTCTATTTCATTTATTTGTGGGCAATTAAGTTCAGGGCCATCCTAACACTAATTTTGTATACAAATTTTGTGAAAAAAATTCAGGTGTCCAGTTTCTAAATCTCAACGTTCTGCAATGTTTCAGAAGCAGCATTTCAAGTCTCAGAGTTTTGGTCCATCACTTTTCTGAAACTACTCTGGCCAAAGTTACAATACCTTTGTTACTAAAGACAAAGGACACATATTTTTTTCTCATACAGTAACTTTTGAAAGTGCATTGCCTGGTTTTTATTTCTGCTCTCCAGAGTGCACAGCTTTTAGCTTATGGGGAGCAGCTACCTTAGATTTTCTTCTACACTGCTCTCACCTGCTTTCTAATCTCTTAAATATCTTGCTCATTGGTGTTCCATAATAGCTCTTTTCTCTCTTTACATCCTCACCATGGTTGGCTTCATCCAGATGAGGTTTTCTGATTATTTAAATATTTATGTTTATGACTCCATCTGGTATTTATTTCAGAATGGAAATTGGCTATCTATGTCAACATCTAAGTTTATGGAATAAAATTCTTTTCAGTACCTGTAGCACGTGTCATTAGAGTTCATATGTAATAAAAATGGTAATTTAAATGTGTGGAAAATAGATTGTTCAAAATATAGGACAATTAGCAATCTATTAAAATAAATATAGATTTCTATCTCAGGTCATACATAAAAATAAATCTTATATGGATTGAACATTAAAATATTAGAAATTCTGACTGAGTCATATAAAATAGATAAAGCTAAGGTTACGTTTCTTTTATAAATGGTGAAAGAAAGAAGTTTAATTTTTAAAACCTCATTAACAACCTTATTTACTTTTAGATTAATTATTTTAAATTGGTAATTTTAAAGCACTGACACAAATAGAAAACTACTATTTAGTACTGAAACATATTTGTAAATTTGAAAATATTAAGAAGATTCATTTATTTGATGCTCTTTATTTTAACACAATCATGTCTGTCTTAATTTAATAAAATGTATTTCAATGGCAATTATGTTACTTTTAAGAATTTGAAGAAATATGTATCTCAACACATATAGTAAACAAGCATAATAAATGCTTTACAATAAATATCAATGATAAAACCTTTTAAAACTATTGATCTATAAATAAGATGATTATTTAATAAATATCATGCTCAATAATCATGTGCAATGCATATCTTCCCATTAAACACATTAGTGGAAAGAAGTACTCTAATATTCTACAGCAGTAAAATATTTTCCAATAGTTTTGACCTTGAAAACATTTTGAGTGACAAATTTTAGTAAGATCAATAAAGCAGACAGATAAAAGTAGAATTGCATTTGTATCCATTCAGCCAGTTTATGTCTTTTGGTTGGAGCATTTAATCCATTTACATGTAAGGTAGTTATCAATATGTATGTTCCTATTACCATTTTCTTAATTGTTTTGGGTTTATTATTGTAGGTCTTTTCCTTCTCTTGTGATTCCTGCCTAGAGAAGTTCCTTTAGCATTTGTTGTAAAGCTGGTTTGGTGGTGCTGAATCCTCTTAGCTTTTGCTTGTCTGTAAAGCTTTTAATTTCTCTGTCAAATCTGAATGAGATTCTTGCTGGGTAGAGTAATCTTGGTTGTAGGTTTTTCTCCTTCATCACTTTAAATATGTTCTGCCACTCCCTTCTGGCTTGCAGCGTTTCTGCTGAAAGATCAGCTGTTAACTTTATGGGGATTCCCTTATGTGCTATTTGTTGTTTTTCCCTTGCTGCTTTTAATATTTGTTCTTTGTATTTAAATTTTTTAAAATTTTTATTTATTTATTTTTTTGCGGTACGTGGGCCTCTCACTGCTGCGGCCTCTCCCATTGCGGAGCACAGGCTCCGGACGCGCAGGCTCAGTAGCCATGGCTCACCGGCCCAGCCGCTCCGCGGCATGTGGGATCTTCCCAGACCGGAGCACGAACCTGCATCCCCTGCATCAGCAGGCAGACTCTCAACCACTGTGCCACCAGGGAAGCCCTGTATTTAATTTTTGATAGTTTGATTAATATGTGTCTTGGTGTGTTTCTCCTTGGATTTATCCTGTATGGGACTCTCTGTGTTTCCTGGACTTGATTAACTATTTCCTTT
>NC_041215.1:61886565-62064881 GCF_002837175.3 Physeter macrocephalus
TGGACCTAGAGTCTGTCATACAGAGTGAAGTAAGTCAGAAAGAAAAAAACAAATACCGTATGCTAACACATATATATGGAATCTAAAAAAAAAAAAAGAAAAAAAAATGGTCAGAAGAACCTAGGGGCAGGACGGGAATAAAGATGCAGACCTACTAGAGAATGGACTTGACGATATAGGGAGGGGGAAGGTTAAGCTAGGACAAAGTAAGAGAGTGGCATGGACAGATATACATTACCAAACGTAAAATAGATAGCTAGTGGGAAACAGCCGCATAGCACAGGGAGATCACCTCAGTGCTTTGTGACCACCTAGAGGGGTGGGATAGGGAGGGTGGGAGGGAGACGCAAGAGAGAAGGGATATGGGGACATATGTATATGTATATGTATATCTGATTCACTTTGTTATAAAGCAGAAACTAACACACCATGGCAAAGCAATTATATTCCAATAAAGATGTTAAAAAAAAAACAGAATTGCTTTCGTTTGGGTAGGTTTTGAGGGATAGAGCCCCAGACACTTGTAATATGCAAAGCATGCTTGAGGAAACTTGAGCTCTGGGGAATGCAGTTCTGCTTTGAAACCAATCATTTATACCTCAAATTCATCATTTTCTTACATTATTCTATCCGACCATTAGCTGCTTTTACATATCACACCAAGAGCTTTAATGTCTGACCTCTTCTCTGTGTTTATATTTTCATTCATTAATATTAAATAAATTCTCTCTTCACTGAGAAGAATATTCCATTTTAATTAAGGAAACTGATAATTTTATAATTGCATAATGTGTACATGTAATAATTATATTTTATGATACAAAATAGCAAACAGTAATAAGGTACACTAAATACAGCATAACAGGACATATTTTAATGTTATAATTAGAAAAAACAGTAGCCCTCATGTATAGACTTTCAATTTATGCATATCATCATGTATGAAGCCAAGTGATGAGTATTCTTGGCGTTCTCCAAAAGCCAAATGATCTTTTCAGAGATTCTGTGCTACCAACATTTTTAAAAAAGAATCTTCATTACTTTTTTTCTCTGAATTCTGTCTTTTTGTGTCACCATATATATTCTACTTAGATCTGGTTTTTGTTTATGTAATTTGAATGAGTAAATTCAATATTAAAATTAGAGATACATATAATGTTATTTCTTACATTGTTTTCCTTATTAAATTATTTTTTCTAATTTTTATTGTACTTTTCTCCAGCTTTATTGAGGTACAGTTGACAAAAGTTGTATACAATTAGGTTATACAATGTGATTTTTTAAAGGGGTTCAACATAGTTTAATATACATATACTGCATTGTGAAATGATTACCACAATCAAATTAATTAACACATGCATCATTTCACATGGCTACCATTTGTGTGTCTGCGTGTGTGTGTGTGTGTGTGTGCGTGTGTGTGTGGTGAGAACCCTTAAGATCTACTCTCTCAACAAATTTCAAGTGCACAATACAATATTATTAACTATAATCACCATGCTATACACTAGATCCCCAGAGTCGAGTCTCATCGTGAGCTGCCCCGTTCTACCTCCCTACGAGGGGCACCTCGCAGGAGTCTGAGAAATCCTTTTCCAGACTTCTAGAATGGAGACTGAAGGGTACCCGGAGACACAAAGAAACAGAAAAATCCAGGATGATGAAATATTAATTATTATTTATAACTAAATTTATATATATATAAATTATGTATTTATAACTAAAAGTTTGTAACATTTTACTAACATCTCCCCAGTTCCCCAGCCCCCAACCCCTGGAAACCACATTTCTACTCCTATTCAATGAGCTCGACTTTTTCAGATTTCACATATAAGGGAGATCACACAGTTTTGTCTTTCTGAGAGACAAATGTAATTTTATATATACAGGCTTAGAAATCACCAAGACCAGTCCTACAGCTTTGTAGGTGAGCTCACAGAGACTCAAATTACTTTGACATCTGCTCAAATCATACAGGTAAAAACTGAGAAAGGCTGTTAATAATCAGTTAGCTTCTTTTGCAATACTTAGAATTGGGACTTCCCAGGTGGTGCAGTGGATAAGAATCCACCTGCCAATGCAGGGGACACAGGTTTGAGCCCTGGCCTGGGAAGACCCCACATGTGGCAGAGCAAACCAAGCTCGTGTGCCACAACTACTGAGCCTATGCTCTAGAGCCTGTGAGCCACAACTACTGAGCCCATGTGCCACAAGTATTGAAGCCCTCATGCCTAGAGAAAGCCCATGCACAGCAACAAAGACCCAATGCAGCAAAAAATAAATAAATAAATAAATCTATTAAAAAAATACTTAGAATCCTTAAAATGCTATCATTTGGCTAAACATCTAAAATATTGCTGGCACTATTTACAAAATATCATCTTTAGAATTTAAAAAGTCACCATTGTCCTAAAATACTCTGTGTAACTTACAGCATTCAATCACCAAATATCCAGTTTAACAAATTAACTTTAAATATATTAGTGTAAACTGGCATTTGAATCATGGGTTTACACTACGGAGATATACCAACAACTTGTTTCCATTCCATTGATTTTATTTTCTGTCTTAAAAATGGTTTCCTTTAGTTTTTTTAAGACTGAGAGTAGAAACTTACACTCTCCATTGCTATTTGTAACCAAAACCAAAATTGTTTCTGGCTCATGGTTTAAACCCAGATTTGCCATGGATATGAAATGTATGTTTAAGTGATTTTTATGGTGTCTCTTTTTTCATGTAGTCTTTTCATCATATGATGGTAAAGTCAAAAATTCAGAAATATGAAAATTAATGCCACAGATCAATAAAGTAGTACTTAGTAGGAGTCTATTGTGCATGTAGGAATAGTCTGTGAACTGAGAGCTTTCAAATTCAAAACTGATATGGAGCTCACGGGCTTGACATTACAAGATGGCTTATAGGATGAAAGTGAAGAAGTTGTTTAAGCTTTACAATGATTGGTCATTACAATAGGGGTTTCCAGATGGCAGGGGATTTGTTGAAAGGGATTATCTCATACTATTTTAGGACAAGAACTTAAGTTTCTTTTATGATTATCAGAGGCATTTACGAGAAAGAACCTAAGTTAATTTTCATCTATGTTCATGAAATAAGCTAGATTTAGTTCAGTTCACATGGCTTAAATGGTTTTGTCTGCTCAGGGAATTTTGAAGTCTGGTCTCCATTTCAACAATACTGACACCTGAAGAATAATTATTCAATAGCCATGAAAAAATTACCGTAGGCTGGGTCTATTATATTTCCTGATGTTAATCAGGCACTTTGATCAATTAAATTTTCCAGGAAATTGATAAATTAATTGCCAGGAATTTGATAAATATGTGAACAGGGAGTCTGTTAAGTAACTTGGTAATTATCCTTGGTATACTATGGCAGTAGCTATTAAGTTGGTTTGAAATAGCCTTAGACAATTTATAAATGTCCCAAGAAATTTTTCCAATATAATGTATTCATTTGATATATTTTAAATGGTTATAATTTGTTGCATTATGTAAATAATTAGGATCCAGTTATTTATGTGGTTTTAAATTCCATTTTCAAATTTTTTATGATAGAAATTTCTCTATCACCTTGAAGGAAGTTCATTAATGCAATGTTACTAGAGGACCAATAATAATTATTTATTTATAAAGGATGTAGAATATACTAAGTACTAATAAAACAAAAAGACCCAGTGTCTCCTAACATTTGGCTAAGTGGAAATAGCGAATGAAGCATAGTTACATGTTCTAAGTAAGAAAAAAGTTGTTATTTAATTGCCAAATAAATGATTTGAGTTCTGCAAATCAAATTAATACTCCAAATAATATCTATAATCACAGAGCTAAGTATAAACTCTTCCTGCAAATAGCTTTCATGTCACCATGAAAATAGATCAAATTTAATGTAAAAGCAAACACAAGAAGAATAAAATTCAAATCAACACATTGTCATATGATAAGTGTTGTTTTGATAAAACTAATTTGCTATCCCCAACAATTATGGTATTCATTGCTGTGGCAGAAAAGCTTTGGAGTTTGCCCTCACACCAACAAGTGCTGTGTAAAAATTTAATTTTCCTATTACTTTTCACTTATTTGAGCTGGTCAGGGGCATAGACCCCTACAAAGTAGGAAGATTCACAATTTCAACATGCATAAAGAGGGAAATTTTGCTATTATAAGGAGAATAGAAGGAGGTGCAGTGATATCACAATGAGATTTAGTTTTATTTTGATTTTCAGCAATTGACTAGACTTGGTTATGCTGACATATGTCTTAAGTCTAACGAGTAATTTGGTAAATGCTTATCACATATATGTACAAATATAAAATATTAAAGCAATTAGGAAACTGACAAATTATAATATTTACTGTCTAATTCCTAAGGCTAATTTTAAAATAAACATTTTTTGTTATAAAAGCATTAAATCAGTTCCTTAAAGTAATAAACATTTAGATTGAAAATAAACATCATTGCTAGCATAAATGAACTAATAGACAAATCAAAAATGGATTTTTATCAGGGCATATGGACATAAGTGAATGAATTTAGAAACTTATTTCAACCTTTAACCTGTATGATATGTAAAAATTCTAGCTATGTTTTAGTTATCTAAGCAGTGATTTGTAAAGAAAATCAGGAAATTGCATGAAAATCAAAAAACAGAGCAGATATCCACTATAATTCAAACTTTTTAAAATATAGATAAGCTTTCCCAGTTAAAAAATGATTAGATTCTGAAAGAGTGTTGATGATTTCTTCATAAACACAAATTAAAACTATATAGCAACAGGTGACATACTGTGAATATTCAAATTGATTAAATTTGCCCCTTGTTTTTTATTTTTGCTTAGTTGAAAGTTAGTAAATAGAGAACTTTGATTATATAAAGAAAGATATAGAAATTCGTTCCTTGCCACACTGGTCTCACTATTTTAAAATAGTATAAAGTAGTTATACTGTATTCACTAAAAGTTTTATGCATATTTATATTTATATATTTTTACATATACAAATATATGTTTATATATATTTAAATATATATATAACTATATTTCCAAATTTTATAATAGAAACATTTTATGTTTTATAATTTTGAAAAATAATTTATAATTATTTATAAATTATAAAATTTATGTTTGAATTTTATAATTCAAAACTTTTAAAAAGGAACTTAGTAGTCAAGTAATATATATTAGCTTTGCTATTGTTCAGCTATAAAAATTACTTTAATTTTTACCCTACTCTACTATCTCTAGCTCTTATCTGTAATGGGAAAGCATTTGCATACTACTTCTAAAGCAACATTTTTTTCAATGGTGTAAACAGCAGCTATTACCTTTAAAATCGTAAAAATGAAGGTGAATCATAAAAATCACTGTCAATTAAATTTATGCAAATTGATTATTTTAAAGAAAATCAAATAAGACTTTCAGAAATTCCATAAGTTACAATAAGATTAGCCATGCTATTCTAAGGTCTCTAAGAAACCACTCCTCTGACCAAATCCTCTATTATTTTTGGATCTTTAAAGACTCTACTTCAGACAGTCTGTTTCTCCTTTTCATCAACTCCTTGTGTTTAAGAGACTTTAGATGGTACTCCTTTTAGTGTTTTTTCACTTCTGAAACTAGAGAATATTCAATTAGTCTTAATTTCTGGCTGTATGATTATCTGGTTAGCAGACTAGCTAATTAAGAATTGGGCATTATTAAGCATTCACATATCCTAATCTGTCCATAAGAGAAAAAGAACATTTTACTTATTAGGCATTAAAACTGTATCCAGATCAACCTTAGTACAAAATTTGTTTTTGTATTTGGAGGTATAGACCAGTGACTTACTTCTTTTAAACCTAAATTTTCAGAGTGAACAATATCTAGCTATCAGAATTATTGCAAAGTTTAAAGACATATGTGAAATTTCTTTGTCAATATCTATGTGCCATACAAAAATATTTTTTAAATATAAATAAGATGAAATCAGACATCTGTGCCCTAATTTAAAGAAATTAAATACATGAAAATCCAAACACATAAAACAGAGACTAGCAACCAAAATTTTATAAGCATAGCATTTTTCATTTTTTAAAGACAGTTCATACTATGAGAAAGATGAGACAAATATTTTTGTTTTGCTTTTTAAATTTTTATTTTATAGCTGCAGAAGTGACAACTCAGAGATTGTTACTTATTAAAGGTCACAAGTGTACTAAGTGCAGGGGCTAAGACTATGATTTAAGTGTTAGTAGCACTTCACAATTTCCTTTTACTTCACAAGGAGAATTTACATAAATGTTAGTGTATAGGGTAACATTTAAATGAGTAAAAATAAAGTTGGAGTCAATATAAAAAAATTGCTACTCTATTTTCTTCTTACAAACCCCACCTTATCTAAAAAAAAGTAAAGAAACTTCCATGTTCAAGGAAACAAGAAAATAAATCATAACTTCAAAATGCAGACAATGAAGGAGATATTCATTACACTGTAAAATCTATACACACAGGAGGAAAGCAAATTAGAGGCAATTCATAGCCCCCTCATCTCTGAAACCGGCCCAGAACTCAAAGTGACTTATTTGATATTGTCCTGAAAAATGACAGGATTTAGGAGCATAAGGAAAACCATGGGAGGATTGAGAATGTCCCCAGTGGCTCCAGTTTCGTAATGCAGAACAAAAAAGAAGATAGAATTGAAAAAGTGATGTCACCTATGTATTCTGGAATTTAACCTTCTAATCCAGAGTGTGGTGAAATCTGAGAGAAGATGAAGGAGAGACGATACATACAGAACAGAAGGAAAGGAGAAGGTACTGCAGAGAGTAGGTGTGCAGAATACAGTAGCAAATAAAAGAGGAAACCTCAAGAAGCAAGTTTAAAAAAGTTAAAACAATAAGCTGAGCCTGGCTGAAAATAGGGAAGCAACAAAAAAATAGATAAAATACCAGGGGCACCTCCAAAGTACCAAGAATGATGTGGCAGAAGAAAATATTTCTACTGCCACTGAAGACACACAAATTATTCAAGGCCTAGAAATTCAAAATTTAGGCAAGGCACAGAGTTTTGTGAAGGGAGTGCTACAAAAGGACTTTTCCTCACTAGTGTCCTAGGTACATGGACTTCACATGCTCCAAGAGCAGCTTCATACAAGCATCATGCTCAGAGTGATTATCTGGCTGAAACAAATGCAGGGACACAACAGGAAAAAAAGAGACATAGTTCGCACTCCATGAAACCCAGGAAGTTCAGAGCACAGATCTTAAAAGGAAAATGCACATATTTATTGCATGACATGGAGATGAAATTCAGCCTCGAGTGATGCCTGGTAATGTTGCTGGACGCTATATCAAATTTTAAAACTGCCACATAGAAAGAGTGGTAAATTCCCTTCGTTGGGCAGGAATACTGTATGTATAGGTGGATTTATTTTTCTTCCAGATATGGAAATTTCAGTTGCTTCATTAACACTAAATATGTCAGATTTCTGAGAGAATTGAATCTAAGATTTCTCTTTTTCTCTCATGCTATCTTTCTCTGTTTTCTGTTTTCAAGATGTCTCTGAGTCTCTGCTTTGTTCTTGGGAAACAATAACACGGGCCTGGATTGTACAAAAACCAGTTCTGAGTTCTGGGAACATACTTTTGCTTTTAATAACTGCTTTAGGTGCTGGGATATGTTTGCATTTTCTCAATTTTATGTGTTTAATGTTGTGTTGATGTTATGAGTGGGACACTTGAGAAATGTGGGGTTAGTTTGATTCAAACTCAAAGGACCTGAAGAAATTGACACTTGTTTTTGTGGAAGGCAGCTGATGTTGCACTTGCTAAAGGAACCCAGACTCTCCCTGGGCATTAGGGTAGAACTTCACTTGTTGGAGATGAAAAAGAATAACAAATTGGCTAGGAAAAATATTTGGTTTATTATTCCTCCGGACTAAACCTTAATGAATTTGAACTTCCCTTGTTTTAGTTATAAAATTCAAGGAAAATACAATTATATCAACCTTGATTACTCTGAGATTTGGATAGTCAGAGGGGTTCATATTATTCATATGTGGAATGTGTTGCATGGCTGATTTATTGTGTGAAGTACATTTAGGCTGTACTTTGGGCTCACATAGGTTCTAGTGAATTATATCAGACATGGCTTGTATATTTTGAATGGGAAATGGAATAGACAGTAAAGTTTTGACTTAGGGAGCAGCATGTCTTGGAGTTAACTATTTGGACCCATTTCAGAGGCTTCTTTTGGTAAAAGCTAAATTGCCCACCTTGGATTCAGAAAACTCGGAAGAGCAATGGATGATTGGAGCAAGCCTCATGAAGGCGATACAGTACTACCCCTTCTTTTTCCCTGAAGAGGTAGACCACTGGATTAATCATTGAAACAAATAAGAAAAGAAAAATCTGGAAGACAGCCCCATCCATCACTTATATTCATGTGTCCATGAAGAAATTTCCATTCCACTGTAATTATAAAAGATTAGTAATAAGAAAGTTATTTCTGTTTTCTCAAACTTTTTTCCTCACTCCAATATCCCCTGAGTAGGAATGGCTTCCTAGTGGTTCACTTGAGGAAAAAAACCTGAGCATAGGTTTCCTCTCTAATTCTCTGAGTTCTAATATCCTGTAGCACGCATGAACCTAGTGTTACTCCATGCCCCCACTGGGAGTATATATATATATATATATATATACTGCTAGATCTTCTGCTAGGAGGGAGCCTGCAGTTTAGGGTGGGAAAGTTTAATAAAGCTGGCATATTAGCCTTCATCTGTCAGATTATCTTATTCTTTAACTGTGCAGAAACCACATAAGTAAACTGATGACACATTTTTACCTTTAAACCCTATCAGCAATGCATTTCTTCTATTTTCAATGCCCAATACCAGTTCTTCAACTTGCAAACTTTTAGTTAGCCACTAAGACCAACTTACAGAGCATCAGTTCTGTGAAGAATTTTTCTGAATGTCTGGCAGAGGTGATTGCTCTATTTTCACCGATGATACAACCCTTTGTTGTGTGTCTTTCCAATTACCTTCATTTGATCTATTTGTCACCAAAGTGTATATGATAAACAGCTCAAAGACAGTACTTCTCTATTTTTGTGCCCTATCTACACAGCATTTAACAAATATTTATTCAGTAGACTGACCACACCTCACTTTCACTTTTGATGGCATACATAGCTTTCTCAAATACACAGATTTATAGGAAAATTTTAACCAAATAATAAGCATAATGCTTTGGAGGAAAAATTCCTCCAAAGGATTAATATTGGATTAATATTAATAATAATAATAATAATACTGGATTAATATTCTTATTGTGCCTCCTTCTCTGTGTATAGGAAGATTCTTAAATTTTTGAGCCTCAGTTTCTTTATCTCCACAAAGGGAATAATAATGCATAATTAGCAACTTAATTAGTTTTTTTTGGAAACAAAAGGAACAATCTATGTAGGTGCCCCCAAAGTGCCAGGCATGTGGTAGTCACTCAGCAGACCTGAACCATCACACTCCAAAATAAAACTACTGCTTTTTTAAAAAGGAGATATTTCCACCTAATATCAATTTACTGATTTTTTATTTAAAGATTCATTTCTCTCATTTATTCCTAATAAAAGGACAATCTAGCTAAATCATCCCATTTGAAGAATACCTTCTCACTGTCCTCCATTTACATTGAGAAGATTTCAAGAACTAGAGAATGATGCCAAGGGTTGTTCATTCTATTCAGGAAGAAAACTACACATTCTTATTTGGTTACATGAAATTCACAAGAAAGTTTTTTTTTTTTTTTTTTGTGGTATGCGGGCCTCCCTCTGCCGTGGCCTCTCCCATTGCGGAGCACAGGCTCCGGACGCGCAGGCCCAGCGGCCATGGCTCACGGGCCCAGCCGCTCCGCGGCACGCGGGATCCTCCCAGACCGGGGCGCGAACCCGGTTCGCCTGCATCGGCAGGCGGACGCGCAACCACTGCGCCACCAGGGAAGCCCCACAAGAAAGTTTAAAGAAATATTAATATTATCCTGCCAAAAGCTATACATTTAAAACTACAGGGTGACTTCCTAAAGAATAAAGGAGAAAAGATAATTTTAGTTTCTAACATATTTTCATGAATGTGCTTGGTGCATAAAAACATATCCACTGCTTTAAAAAATAATAATATAGAAAAAAAAATTCATCCTCCAAGCAATTTCAGCAAAATCTAAATATTTATTTTTAGGTGTGTTATTTTCTTTTTATTGATCAATTTGATATTGTACATAGATATTTCTGTTTATATCATTCGACCTGTGAAGGATTTTTTTTTTTTTTTTTTACTCAAAGGTTAAACCAAAATTAAGCAACCATAATTTCTCTTGTGTATTAGTGAGCTTCTTATGTGTATCTTTATTATTTTAGGTCTTAAATTGTTTAAATTGCTTAACATGCTTAACTTAAAATTTTGTAGTATATTTGTGAGTGAATATCTATTGGGAATTTTGAATATATATTTCATTTTTAACAACATCACAATATATATTTTCTAGATGATCCCTCTCAAAGAACAAGGCTCGTCTCTATACAAATGGAAATCTCAGGAAAACATTTTACACAGCTCTTCACATTCTACAAGCTGTGAGAACTGAAAGCAGAGCCCTCATCTGAAAACTGGGGATTAAGGAGGATATTTAGAAGACAGCCAACAACCTTTCACTTCATTTCAACGGACAGAAAATGGACTTAATGGCCCACAGTGTTACAGGTCAGTCATATTGCCTTCTTTCACTTTTCATTCATTATTTATCAACTCAACAAACATTTTCTAAGGGCCTACCATGGGAAGACACTGTCCTAGGAGCTGGAAACACATTATTAAGCAAAAATAGAGTCTCTCCTTGCTCTCTTGGCATTTAAAGCCTTGGAGACACTGGTGAATATCACAGACTTAGTTTTTATTTTCAAGGATCCTTCAGTCTTGTGTTTGATAGAGATGCAGACAAGTCATTAAAAACTGTGTGATTAGCAGTTGTGAAAAAGCATTGAAGAAGTATAGAGACACACAAACACGTTACAGTGATGACTCTTCTAGAATGGACTTCTTTGAGAAGGTAACATGCGAATTGAGATCTGAAGAATGACTAGCAATTGTTAATTGGAACTGGGAGGTAGTCAGCCTTGAAGAAGAAAAAAAACAGCTTATATAAAGGCACATGGCAGAAAGAAAACACAATCTTTGCTTGAAACTGTAATCAGAAGGTGTTGAGAAGATAAAGAGTTTGATCTTGCAGCTTCTTACAAAAGTTAACTTCATTAAGAACGCATTAAAGAGTTTTAAGGAGAGGAGTTATATGATGTATTTTTTAAAATAAAAATCACTCCGTCCACACTGTTGAAAATAAATTGGGCTGTCAGAAGTATAGTAGGAGTAATGGAGGGAAACTGAGTAAGGGACCTATGTAACAGACGGGTGAGAAATGATGGCATCTTAGAATCAGTGGTGGTAATGGAGAAAAATAGCATGAATTCAAGATATTTAGGAAAAAAGACTAGCTAGAAGTTGCTGATTGATATAGCATGGCAAGTCCTAAAGTCTGAAATCATTTGTACATTTTCCACATTCTGAACCAAGAATTAACCAATGTTCAACTTTCTCTAACATTTCAACTCTCACTTGCTGAATAATTTTTGCATTGTCTGGAGAACTAGCTGAAACAGTTTCATAAAATATGGAGTATGTTAGACTTGTACAAGTGATAAATTTTGTTCACTACCAAATGCAGTCTTCTGAACATTAATTTAACTAAAATTTCTGTTTTCTGGCTAAGAACCATGTTACCTAATTAGTCTTTCTCCATTTCTGTCCACATAAATAGACAATGTCTAACCTAACAAAAAATAGGATTTATCACTTCAGGGAAGACTTTTCCTACACACAGATAGAGAACAATAGATACCCTTCTGGGTTGTTAGTTAATCTCTCTTACAAGCTCAGTGACTCAGTCCTGCAGATAAACGTCATAGCAATAAACAGTGTTCAGAATTGCACCACAGCAGAATGATAGATTGCCACACGTCATGGGTACAGAGAGTTACTCCTGAATAATTGTCCTAACCTTGGCCTACAAAACTCTACTTTTTCTGATTCCTACCTACTTCAGTGAGCTCTGTCTTTGCTTAGTTTGCTCTTTGTGCTGTTTCTTGTACATGTCAAGTTTCTGCCCGACTTAGGATCCCCGTACAGGCTATTCTCTCTGCTGAAAGTGCTTTTGCCAGATTCTCTATTGCCTCTCTCCCTGCTTTACTGGAGTTTCTGCTCAATATCTCTCCTTCCTGCCTCTGATCATACTATCTTTACTGGCTTCTATTACTCAATATCCTCTTACCTTGCTTATATTTCCTTCATAGCCTTAATTAATAGCTGATATTACTTTGTATTTCACAACTTGTGCTTGCTTACTGTGGCAGACTGAGTAATGGCAACCTCCCACTTCCTGAAGATGTTTATGTCCTGATCTCCAGAACCTATTACCTGACAGCAGAAAAGGGGCTTTGCAAAGGAGGTGAAAAGATTATCCTGGATTATCCAGGTGGGCCTAAAGTAATCACAAGGGTCCTTGTTAACTGGAAGCAGGAGGCTCAGAGGAGTAGAAGAGGTGGTAATGGAAGCAAGAAGCTGGCGTCATGTGAGGAAGAGATCATGCACTAAGGAATGTAAGCAGGCTCTGGAAGTTGAAAAAGAAAAAGAAACATTCTCTTCTCGAGCCTCCAGAAGGAGCACAGTTCAACTTGATTTTAGACTTCTGACCTCTAAAACTATATGAGAGTAAATTTTTGTTGTTTTAAGCCATTAAATTTGTGGTAACTTCTTATAGAAGCCTTGAAAAACTAATACAGTTACTTTCTACCTTCTCCACCTGAATGTAACCTTGAAGAAATTAGGGACTTAATCTTTTTACCATTATATAATTATGTATGGAACACTGTGTGCTCAAGGTAGGTAATTAATAACCACTTCTAAAATAATCAAATTATATTAGGAAATAAAATTTATAAATACACAGAGTCTAATATACACAAAAAAATGCATACATATATACATACACCACAAAAACCACAAGCATATACACTCACATATCTGAAAAATACTATACTACTCTTGGTTAATTAAATATATGCTTATGTGTATATTTCAAAACAGTTAATTAACCATCTTTTAGTTCTCACAAATGTACAAAGAATGCAGGCAAGGTAAGAAATGTTAATTTAAGTATAATAACTATACCCTAGTGCATTGGATGAACCATTTTAATCAAGGAGATGAACTTCTATATCAACGTCTGGCGCCTTCTGTTGCAATGCAGTTGGGATGAAAGTAACATGGCTGTTATAGTTTAAAGTGTATATTCTTTTTAAAATTTTTAATTTTTAAATTGTTTTTTACTGGGGTATAGTTGCTTTAAAATGTTGTGTTAGTTTCTGTTGTACAACAAAGTGAATCAGCTATATGTATATATATACCCCTCCCTCTTGGACCTCCCTCCCACCCCCCATCCCATCCATCTAGGTCACCACAGAGAACCGAGCTGAGCTCCCCCTGCTATATAGCGGGTTCCCACTAACTATCTGTTTTACACATGGTAGTGTACATACATCAGTCCCAATCTCCCAATTCATCCCACCTCATCCCCATATCCACTGGTCCATTCCCTACATCTGCATCTCTATTCCTACCCAGCAAATAAGTTCATCTGTACCATTTTTCTAGATTCCAAATACATGTGTTAATATACAATACTTGTTTTTCTCTTTCTGACTCACTTCACTCTTACTTCACTCTAGGTCCATCCACGTCTCTACAAATGACCCAATTTCATTTCTTTTTATGGCTGAGTAATATTCCAATGGCTGTGTATATATGTACCACATCTTCTATATTCATTCATCTGTCAATGGACATTTAGGTTGTGTCCATATCCTGCCTATTGTAAATAGTGCTACAATGAACATTGGGGTGCATGTGTCTTTTTGAATTATGGTTCTCTCAGGTTATATGCCGAGTAGTGGGATTGCTGGGTCATATGGTAGTTCTATTTTTAGTTTTTTAAGGAACCTCCATACTGTTCTCCATAGTGGCTGTATCAATTTATATTCCCACCAACAGTGCAGGCGGGTTCCCTTTTCTGCATACTCTCCCCTTCATTTATTGTTTGTAGATTTTTTGATGATAGCCATTGTGACCAGTGTGAGGTGATACCTCACTGTAGTTTTGATTTGCATTTCTCTAAATGGCTGTGTATATATGTACCACATCTTCTATATTCATTCATCTGTCAATGGACATTTAGGTTGTGTCCATATCCTGCCTATTGTAAATAGTGCTACAATGAACATTGGGGTGCATGTGTCTTTTTGAATTATGGTTCTCTCAGGTTATATGCCGAGTAGTGGGATTGCTGGGTCATATGGTAGTTCTATTTTTAGTTTTTTAAGGAACCTCCATACTGTTCTCCATAGTGGCTGTATCAATTTATATTCCCACCAACAGTGCAGGCGGGTTCCCTTTTCTGCATACTCTCCCCTTCATTTATTGTTTGTAGATTTTTTGATGATAGCCATTGTGACCAGTGTGAGGTGATACCTCACTGTAGTTTTGATTTGCATTTCTCTAATAATTGATGATGTTGAGCATTAAAGTGTATATTCTTTCCTAAAACAAAACTGACATAAAGAAAAGCCATTTTTTTTGCAACTCAGCTAGGTCTTCAGCACTGTTTTTAGGCAATAGCAAGGGTTTGACTTTTAGGGAGAAACAGTGAATAAACATAATTCAGAACTGAGCAAAAAAACACATTATCTCACTATTCCTGAATTTAAAGGCTGATTTTTCAGCGCTTTGGGTGAGCAGTATTAACACTAAGCCAGCCAAGAGCTCAACAAACTACTGTAGCCTGCCCTGGCAGCCACCTACGATGGTATCCTGGCAACCCTGGGTATTTCATTCAAGCCAGAAACCTTATAATAGTTCTGCTTTGGTCTTAAGAGTGAGATTGTGATGCACTATTTGTTAAGAATTAAAATTAAGAAGCCATAATCAAATGTAATTCAGATGCTTATATCAATAAGTGGTTTTACCTGGCTAGTTACACACTGCGACTCCCTTTGTGCACTTGTTATATAATGAGGATAATCTTCAGGTTCTTCCTTTGTCAAATAAATTCCTTACCTACACAGATGATGCGATTTCCTAGTCCTCCAATGTATTCAGCTATCAAAATAGAATAGCGAATGTTGGAAATTTACATAGAAGCTGATCAGCAGTGTTCATTTTTAGAATAGCTAGAATTCAAAATAGAACTGCTGGGGAGCTGCAATCTGCCATTTTTATGTTTGAAAGAAAGGCCTATTCATTCAAAGAGTAGAAATGAGAAATCACAGAGTAATCATTTTCTTTAAAATTCCTGGTCAGTATAAAATTGTTATGTGTGCTTTATTTTATGGAAACAATGAACAATTAAAATCCTTTAGTATATTTAGTTATAATATTTTAAGCAAAGCTGATGCAGCTAGAACTCAGAACATTTATTTTAAACATCTAAGATATATCAAGCTACAATTTATCCAGCCAATATTGCCAAGAAACTGAAATCATAGTATGGTTAATAGGCAGTTGGGGAAACATAACATAAAAATTGGGTTTTGAGCCTGATTTAGCATTTGGCTTGATTTACGATATTTCCAACTTTATTCAGTTACTTCTAAAATTGAAACCTATCTCAATTTAGAAACTATCACATAACAACGAAATTACTTATCATTCTAGTAACCATTTTTATATTTAGTTCTATTTATCTCTTTAGAATTAAATATTGGATTTAAATTCCCATGTAGTAAATGCTTTTCCAAATTCAATTTAAATATACACTTAAGATATGGACTCATTTTGATTTTGTGTTTTCCTATTTGATTTTTCATAAAGCACATAGACATTTATAAGTTAATTAATTAAACAGTAACCTTTTAATAAGCACATTTAAAAACATTTAACATAATTTGTTAATTTAAATATGCAGGTTATAGCCATTTCATTTTATAGCTGAATAATCAGATAAAGAGTGCTGTCAGCAGGAAAGTTTCAGGAAGAAGCTTTGAAAACTCTCCTTTGAAAAAGCAGTGGGAATACTGCCAAAATTTTTCAAAACTCATTTTTTTTTCAGAACTTTGGGAATAAACCAAAAGCTTGCAACAATCTAGGGAGTACTTAATTAAGAAAAAACAGGTAAATCTCAGTGAGAACAGTGAGATTTGTGGTGTTTTAACTTGCCTTATTCCCATCACCCTCTTCCCAGCTCCACAGTAGCATTGAAAACTAACAACTCTTTAATAACAGTGAAAACCCAGCAGTCAGTCACTTGAGGTGGCGGAACAGGGTTGGAGCTCCCTAATAGCCCCATTCCCAGATAACTATCCTGAATTTACCTGATAGTTCCTTAAAAAATTCCACTTTTAAGTCTTGTCTTTATTTGATCTGACTCAGAGCTGGCCCAGTGCAAACAACCTCTCCCCTGAGGGTGTTTGCTGTAAACAATCGACAACAATAGTTTAACATCACAATTCCACTAGGCAGCAGTAAGAGTTGGGACAAATAACAAAATACTTAAATGAAAAACCTGGAGAATAAGATGACCATACAGGGCTTTGAAAAATTCTGACATATTCTTGGAAATCTAGAATGCCACCCACATGTATAAAACTATGTATAAACATGGCTATTCAGATGCTCACAAAAGACTGGAGAAGGCTCTAAGGTTTACCTCTAGCTGACCTCCATAAATGAAAAAGAAAGGCTCAGACATAGTTGTGAACTGCCTCTCTATGCATTGAAGACATGCCCCAGTGTGCACATAGAGTCTCTCAGCAAAGATTAGAATACTTATTGATTCCAGAAAATCATGATCCAACTATATGTTGGCTACAGAGGACACACCCGTTTCTAGAAAAGAGTTTGAAAGTAAAAGAATGAAAAATGCATTCCACATGATTTAAGAAAATCATATCCAATCATTAGTTGACCACTAAGCTGACAGACCAGAGACTTCAGTAGCCATAGAATAATGAACCCACAAAAGCTGTTCAGGAAAGTCATTAAACAAACTGCAGCAGCAAAAACAAAAACAACAACAACAAATGGCAACAATAACAAAAATCTTTGGTTCTTAAAGTTGCCATTTTATACTATTAAAGATGTCCAATTTTCAACCAAAAAGTTATGAGACATGTTAAAAACAAACAAAAAGCAAGAATGTAAGGCCCGTTAAAAAAAGTCAACTAAAACTGTCTCTGAGGAAACTTTACTTTTTAGACAAAGACTTTAAATCTAGTATTTTAAATACCTTAAAAGAACTAAAGGAAACTATGTCTAAAGAACTAAAGGAAAGCATGACAACAATGTTTCACCAAATAGAGAATATCAACAAAAAGAACTTAATAAAAAAGAATAAATGGCAATTCTGTAGGTAATAAGTACAAAACTGAAATGAAAACTTCACTAGAGGGGTCACGAATGTGTTTGAAATTAAGTCAATTGAGACAATTCAGTCTGAGGAACAAAAAGGAAAAAAAAATAAGGAAAAATGAATAGAACCTCAGAGACATGTGGGATAACATAAAGAAATCAACACAATGGGATTACCAGAAAGAGAGGAGTGAAAGAAAGGGGCAGAAAGAATATCTGAAGATAATAATGTTAAAAGAATCCAAAAATTGATGAAAATATTAATCTACACATCAAAGAAACTCAGTCAACTTAAACGGGATACACTCAAAGAAATCCACATCCAGACACATTAGAATCAAACAGGTGAAAGCTGAAGCTAAGAGAAAATCTTGGAAAACAGCAAGAGAGAAAAGACTCATTATGTACATGGTATCTACACTAATATAGACAGCAAATTTTTCATCAGAAACCATGGAGTCTTGAAGACATGGGGATTATATAGTCAATGTACTGACAGAAAAGTACTGTCTCAACTAAGAATTCTATATCTAGTAAAACCATCTTTCAAAAAATGAAAAGGGTACTAAGTTATTCTGAGATAAACAAAAACTGAGAAAATTTATGGCAGCAAACCTGCCCTAGAATAAATATTAAATAAGTACTTCAGTCTGAAATGAAAAGACATTAGAATTAACATGAAGAAATAAAGAGCACCAGTAAAGATAACTTAGGTAAATATAAAAAATAACACAAATAAATATAAGTATATTTCTTGTCTGTAACACTTTTTCCTCTTATCTGATTTAAAAGACTACTGTAACAACTGTATAGAGCAATAATTATAAATCTTTCTTGATGAGTATATAATGTATAACGATTGGCAATAATAGTATGAAGACAGGGAAGAAAATAGAGTTATATAGGAGCAAAGATTTTGTAAACTATTGCAGTTAAATTTGTATTAATCTGAACTAGATTGTTACAAATTAGGATGTAATTTGTAAAACTTGGGGCAACCAGTAAGAAAATAATTAAATATTGTAGTAAAAGAAATGGCAATGAAATTAAAATGGTATACTAGAGAATATCTATTTAATACAAAGGAAAGTAGCAGGCAATAACAGTTAAAAAAGCAAAAAGAAGACAAGACAAACAGAAAACAAGTGGAAAAATGACAAAGTCTTAATTTATCCGTAATTATATTAAGTGTAAATACATAAAGCATTTCAGACAAACAGAAAACAAGTGGAAAAATGACAAAGTCTTAATTTATCCGTAATTATATTAAGTGTAAATACATAAAGCATTTCAAAGAGCAGAGATTTGCTAAATGGATTACAAACATGATCCAACTATATGTTGGCTACAGAGGACACACCCGTTTCTAGAAAAGAGTTTGAAAGTAAAAGAATGAAAAATGCATTCCACATCAACAATAATTAAAATAACTAAAAAAGAGCAGGAGTAGACATGCTAATATTAGACAAAATATACCTAAATTCAAAGACTGATACTAGAGACAAAAACAACTTATAATAATAAAAGGGTCAGTCTATTATGAAGCTATAATTATAAACATATATTCTCATAACAATAGAATCCAAAATATAAGAAGCAAATATGGATAGACTTGAAGAGAGAAATAGACATTTCAAAAATAATAGCTGCACACTTCCATAAGACATCTTCAATAATGGATTAAAAAACTAGGCAGAAGATAAACAGAAAAACAAGACTTTAACAATACTATAAGACAAGACCTAACAGATATTTATAGAGTACACCATTCAACACAGCACAATATATATTCTTCTGAAGTGCACCTGAAACTTTATCCAAGGATAGACCACATGTTAGGTCATAAAAGAAGTCTTCATAAATTTTTAAAAGATGGAAATTTCACAAAGTATCTTCTCCAACTACAGTGGAATGAAAATAGAAATCAACAACAGAAGGAAACCTGGAAAATTCATGAGTATGTGGAAATTAAGCAACCTGCTCCTAATTAATCAATAGGTCAAAGATGAGATCACGAGGGAATGAGATCACGAGGGAAATAGTCTCTTAAATAAATGGTACTGAGACAACTGTATATCTACATGCAAAAGATTGAAGATTGACTGCTACCTCGTACCATATACAAAAAAACAAAACAAAACAAAAACAAAAAATACAAACAAACAAAAAAGTCCTCAAAATGGATCCAAGAACTAAATGTAAAACTAAAACTGTAAGACTCCTAGAAAGAAGTGTAAATCTTAAAAACCTTGGATTAGGCAATATGACACCAAAAGAAAAAGGAAAATGAGAAAAGAATACAGTTTAGTTGTTCCATAATAAATTACAAATAGAATTGCCATATGATTCAGCCAAATCCATTCCTAAGTACATACCTAAAAGAAGTGAGAACATAGGTCCACCCAGAAAAAAATACATATTTTAATGTTTATAGCAGCATTATTCACAGAAGCCAAAAAGTGGGAAAAACCCAAATTTCCATCAACTGATGAATGGAAAAACAAATATGGTATATCTATGCAATGAAATATTATTCATAAAAGGAATGAACTACCAATACATACCAAAACATGGATAAACTTTGGAAACTTTATGCTTGCTGAAGGATGCCAGACACAAAAGACTACATATTATATAATTCTATTTATAAAATGTCTAGAATAGGCAAATCAATAGAGAAAATAAGCAGATAAATGGTGGTCAAGGGATGGGGAAGGTGGAATTTGTACTGACTATTAATAGGTATAAGATTTATTTTTTGGATTAATGGAAATAATCTGTAATTTTATATGAAAATAGTTGTACAACTTTGTGAATATACTATAAATCACTGAATTTTACACTTTGAAGTTTGAATTTTATGATGTGTGAAATCTATTTAAATTTAAAATAAACAAAAAATGCTGTGATTAAATCTTAAAAGAATTCATTTATTATTTTACACTATTAAAATTTATTTTCAAAATTGAACAATGAGAAAAAATGAAATTTAAGCTCTAAATTACCCAAAGATGATAAACTCAAGGCAATGCAACACTGATCAAGTTTTTATTTGTCTTTACAGATGCCACTGTGCCTATTACAAAGAGAAATTTTGAAATCAGAAAAAATTTATTAGGAATTATGTTTTGACACTTGTTTTGACATCTGATATTACTATTTTTTCAATTTCCTCACCTTTAAAATTGGAATCTATATTACTTTGCAGAGTTATTTTTAGATAGGACAGTACATTTAAGGAGCTTAACATAATGCACAGTATAGCGGAGGTTAAAATTAGTTTCCTTTATTATCACTATTATTATTATTATTACTTGTTGTTTTAGTTTTACTATTTCAATATTTCAATAAATGTGCTTGACTTATTAAGTCTTTGCTTGGTGAATTAGAAATAATATTATTTAACCTTAACCATTTGTGATGTATTAGTTACATAACCCAATTGTTTGATACTTAATAATCGAGGGGGAATATACTATGCTTTCAATTTCACTCTCAGAAAATAAAAAGGAGTGAAATGAGTAGCAATAAAAGTGTTCTACTTCATATTTTAATAGAGATACTTCATACTAATAAATGAAAGTGGTTTGGGGTTCAGGATATTTTTTTTGAAGTATCCTATTAAAGTCTAATAACACTGTGTTGTATTTCTGTCCCAGAGTTTACAGAAGTGCAAAATCATAATAGTTATTTGGTTCTCTATGTTAGAAGTAAGGATTTGTTACTCTGAAATAGCTGTTGGAATGTTTATCTAAATGGCAATATTTACACTGTAGCTTCAATTATTAATTACTAAGGATATGTTTTTCTCAAATATCAATAATATTTTCCCCAAATAGATTAGTCAATAAATAACTTAAAGACTGCAATAAATTCCTTCTGATTAAATAGCTTTCTTTGTACTAAGTGTATGTGTAAGCTGATTTAAGGTATTACTGGTATTCTCTAGATTTTCACATGACAATATGAGATAATCTGTGCATGTATGCAGTATCTCAACTTGAAGATCATAGTGCTTAAAAGGTCCATGTCAAGACTGTAGACAGTTGATGAATCTATAAAACTGTATGCAAAATGCGGACTTGGGTATTTTTCAGAGAGATAGTTTATACGTTTAACCAGACTATTAAAAAACTTGATAATCAGTTTAATCCTCATATTAGTGGTACATAGTTCCCAAGTCTACAATATATATTCATAACTGTGTTTACCTATGTATAAGAAGCTTACAGCAAACAACTGACAAATTTAAGTAAAATGGAAATTTTTCCTTTCTGCTTATGTAATCTGCATTTTAATTTTTAAATACAATTAGATTCGATAATTGTTCAGATTTAATACAAATGTGTAAAAGATACTATTATTGATCCTTAATTTATCCATTTGGTAATTCACACAGCTTTAGTCTTAAATAATATTCATGTATTTGATAAGTATTTAAACTACTATATTCATAATAAATACACTTATAGCACTAAGCAAAATATTTATAACTTTTTATAAAGTTATGACTTTTCAAATTTGCTGTCTGCAGTCTAATGTACATTCCCAGAGGGACTGCATTAAGTAAAGCTGCGTTGCTGGAAAGTTAAGCTTATTAACATCATCCATTTTTATTTCAAATTAAGCTATGCTGACTGCATTTATTGGAGGATTAACTCATTACAACTCTGGCAATACCCTATGTCTGATAGGAAAACACCATGTAAAACAGAAATGATCAAAGGTCTGAAGATCTGGAGCATCCCTTTCTAATAGGGACACCTCAGTCAAACTTTCCTCAAAGACACTGAACTGTTAATGAAGCTGTGAAGGGAAAGGAAATCCAAACCATTACAAAAGTTGCAGTTACACCCACTTCGCTGATAAATGCAGATTCAGGCACTCTGCACTGCAGAGAATATCCATCTCCAATAGACATCAAAGGCAAGTCAGATAAAAATTAAAAAACACACTCTGAGGCACTTTTGATACGTAAAGCTGCATGAATGTTAACAACTTTTAAAACAGAACAACTGGAGTGACATCAACAAGATGGGTAAATAAGATGTTCTTTTGTATTCTCCCCCCAAAATAGCAATTTGGCATCTATCCACAGACAAAAGTACATTTGTGGGAACTGTGGGATCCAGGAAGGAGACTGTGAAACTCCAGGTTCATCCAAAAACAGGAAGACCCAGTTTGAGAAGACAGGCCTGCACCTAGGTAGCTAATTCACTCACTGAGGTCCCAAAAATAGACCCAGAAACAACTACATAACCCTGAGGACTCTGCTGAAGCCCTGTTTGTCTTTGGTTCTGTCATCAGCACCATACACAAATGGACCCAGGAGGAGTCTTGCCCATCAATATGCTAGGTAATAGGCATACATGCCTTGGTCATGACTCTGGACCCTGAAGTGCCCATGGACTGGCTCCAGTCTCTCTTGGCCACAGTATGGGAGCTGCTGGAGAACAATTACCATAGATAAGAGAGCCTTTGTGGAAATCCAGGAGTTCAGCAAAGAAGTTTTAGCATACCACTGATTGCAAAAACCACAAGATTGGGTGCACTGGAGAAGGTAAGAGGGGCAGTTTGACTTTACCTGTATTACCCTCTCCTAAAGTGATACCTCAGTGCAAAAAGAGCCATTCTCAGCCTGTGATTTCTCCTGCAGGGAAAAGTGAGAGTGTGAGTGAACATGCAGCAGGAGGCCTACCCACAACCCACTACTGATTTTCCCAGCTGGCCCAGGGCACCCCCAGTAATCCATGCACCTCACCCACTCCTACCCCTCCCCCAGCCCCACTCCATGACTGATTCCTTGCACACACTCTTTTTTTTTTTTAACATGTTATTGGAATATAATTGCTTTACAATGGTGTGTTAGTTTCTGCTGTATTACAAAGTGAATCAGCTGTATGTATACATATATCCCCATATCTCCTTCCTCTTGCGTCTCCCTCCCACTCTCCCTATCCCACCCCTCTAGGTGGTCACAAAGTACCGAGTTGATCTCCCTGTGCGCACACTCTTGACAGTGCAAGAGCAAGCTTTTGCAGATAGCTAATGAACATGTGCAGAAATCTGGCCTGAATCTTCGGATTTGGGAGAGAATGCCATTGGGAAAGTAAAAGAGAGGTTGTCAGCACATGGCCTGGCTATACAGGACTGAGCCAAATCCTATAAGCTTAAGAATTCTGCCACACAGAGAGCAAAATGTATGGAGTAAGCATAT
This sequence comes from Physeter macrocephalus, assembly GCF_002837175.3. Classification (NCBI taxonomy): domain Eukaryota; kingdom Metazoa; phylum Chordata; class Mammalia; order Artiodactyla; family Physeteridae; genus Physeter; species Physeter macrocephalus. The sequence continues at coordinate 61,910,282 of NC_041215.1, forward strand.
CCATAGAAGGTCTGAGAAAGCCTCAGAATCCTTAGCAGGGATGAAGGAAGGTATTTCTCTCCCAAAGAGAAATTTCTCCCTAAGAGGCATTTCTCTCAGTTAGTAAAGACTTAAGGAGGAACACGAAAAATCAAGAAAATACAACATCACAAAAGGATCACGGTAATCTTTCAATAACCAACCCAAAAGATATCAACAGCTTCCATTTACCCAATAAAGAATTCAAAATAGATGTACTCAATGAGCTACAAGAAAATATAGAAAGACAATTCAATGAAATCAGGAAAACAATTCATGAACAAAATGAAAAATTTAACAAAGAGATAGAAATAATAAAAAGAATCAAAAGGAAATTCTGGAGCTGAAAAATACAATGAGTGAAAAATTTTAAATGCCATACAAAACATCAATAGCAGAATGGATCAAGCAGAAGAAAAAAATCTGCATTAAAAGACAGGAACTTTGAAATTATCCAGTCAGAGGAGAAAAAAGAAGAGATCATGAAAAATAGTGAAGAGAGCCTAGGTGATCTAGGGGGTTACCATCAAAAGAAACAATCTGCAAATTATTAGAGTACTAGAAAGAAAAGAGAAGGAGAAGCATGCAGCTTCAATAATTTTTTAATGGATACACAATGTAAAAGAGGTAAATTATAACATCGAAAACATAAAACAGGAAAGTAAAAGAGTAGAGTTTTTTATGTGATTGAAATTAAGTTGTTATCAGCAAAAAATAGTTATAGCTATAAGATGTTTTATGCAAGCCTCACAATAATCACAAAGCAAACCTCTACAGTAGATACACAAAGATAAAGAGAAGGGAATCAAAGCTTGTTCTTCAGCCAGATTTTGTTTACCAGACACTATTGCATGTGCCTCCATGCTCTCAGACATTCTTTATAAGTCAATTATTTCTGTTTTCCATTTCTTTGATTGATCTCTTAGCTTACACATAACTGGTTCTGGACCTTTATTATTGAATTCACTATTAATCATTGCTGTTCTCTTTTGAACAAGTGAAATAGTTACTGTTAAAATTATGTTTGCAATTTACCATATATAATTTTTGTCAAAACTGGTCTTTTATAAACAATTATATTAATATAAGCACAAAGTGACATTTCTACATGTATTGCTTAAAACTACAAAATACTATCAAAATGAACTCATGTGTTCCGAGAGTTCATCACAAATTAAGAAACAAAATATCAACATATCTCAGAAATCATAGTGTACTTCTTATAGGTACACTATGAAACCCTTGGCTTTAGTTATTCACTAAATCTTCTAGATGTAATTTATTTCTCTGAGATTGCTGCCCAGAATCTTCGGCAACAGTATCATTTTTTCTCAGTCCAAGGAGCTGATATTCCTCTTTCATTCACTAATTTATCCACTCACTGCTCAATCATTTGCTGCAAACCAGGTACTATGCTTGGCCAAAGACAAACATTTGAGTAAGACCTATGCTCTATACTTACAAAGTTCAAATTCTCTAGGGTGACAGAGAAGTGAACTTATGACAGTTTGTTAAATGCTCTTATGGAAAGAAGCTCAGGATGAGTAGCTCACCAGGAAGCATATACATTTGAATATACAGTGTTATATAGTATTGTCACAGACATCTATTGCCATGGAACAATGACTGTGGCCTTTTGGTGAGTGGAAAAATACAGGTTGGGAAGTAGAGTGTAATGTGGAACAGAATGGAATGGGTAGTTATTGTTTAATGGCTACCAAGTTTCAGTCTGCAGCTTTATGGTGAATGTTTGCAGATGAAAACATTTTGGAAATGGATGGTGCTAATGGTTATACAACAATGTGAATGCACTTAATGCCTTTAAAATTAAAATGGTAAATTTTATGACTATTTTACCAAAAAAATGACAATAATAATTTGTTTTTTTAAAAAGAGGAGAAGGGATAGATAGACTTGTTCTATATTGTTCTATCTATATCGTATGAAGAGTTTTCCTACAGTTTCGCATTACTGGTAAGCTAAGAATTTGAAAAGCCAGGTAAGGAACAAGAACTTATGTGATACCAGGTATCTAAAGGTAATATAATTAATTAATCATTCTCACAAAATTATAAACTCTGTAAATTAAATACTTTAATTACATATTTCAATTTACTGAATCCTCAAATGCAAAACTACCTTTCATATCAAGGAAGAGTTTTAAATAATAAACCAGTAGCCCCTGTGGAGATGGTTTCTTCAAGCTCAGGTAACTGACAGAAACACATACAGTAGAGGATTCAGCCAATTTTAAAATGTGTAAAAGTTTTACAAATTTAATACTAGCAGTTTTAATCCAAATGTTAGGAAATATGAAGTTAGATATTGTGAAGAATATATGTGAAGAAAGATTAAACTAAAAATATTGAAATAGTTTACTACTGTTGTTTATCACTAATAAAATTTTGACCCTATTTTCTCCTTCTAAGAAGTGTAGCCTGTATCATTTTAATACTGAAAAGTTTGTAGCCGTAGACATAGCTATAGTCTATAAGTAATTGAAAAAAGAAAAAAAAAAGAAATCATTGTAACGTGGTTTTATCATTTAACTTTGGCTAATTTTTATTCCAACTTATCAGTTTTAACATCTTGGAAGTTCTTTGGCACTCTTATTTTGGAGGCCTGTAACCTACATCATAGCAAAATACTAAAAATTCAACATCATCTTTTAAATTTAAAAAAAATAAATGTAAAGGATCATGGCGATTTTGAAATTCATTGAACTGGAAGTAATTCATTCCACGTCTGGCTGGCTGTGATTTCTTGATAATTATTGCGCTTATTTGGGAAAACCCATTCCTAGGGCTGAAGGAGGGCATCCAAAAAAGAACAAATTTGAAAGAGGGATCGCTTCCCAGTGGGTGGAGTTCAGAACTCATTGGAGACGGACGGTTGCAGCCGACTGTGTAGTTGCCATGGTCAAAGCTAGGAAAAGCAGAAAGCAACACTCCAGAGAATAGGCAAGCGGCAGCCAGAAGACAGTATCTGGCCAGGGCTGCAGGCTTGCTGTGAGGGGCCCTGCACTGTAGGTGTGTGACTTGGGCAAAGCTCAACCAAATGTCCTCACATATACATTACTGACCAGCCATGCTGTGGCCAGAACCAAGAGAAGCCCTTCTTCCTGCAATGTCCTTCCACGCCCTCTCCTGAGAAAATTTACCATCATGCTCACTCAAAAGGAGAAATGCTTTACAGAATTCTACCAGGATTACAGAGAAGGTATTAAAGAATGAGTTTGGAGCCAAGAGACAATACAATGATACTGTCACAGTTTTTTTCTTTAAGTATTTTGGGAGCAATCCTATTGTTCTTTCATCATGTTTCAAATATTTTTTGCAGGAAATGTAGTCTTTAAGTCCAGGATTAATAATTACTATTATTTAAAATGGGCCTGGCTCTGTATCTCTCCAAAGGGGAGTCTGAATCTCAAATGAAGACTTCGCAGCTGCTTTTTTTCCCCGTCAGTCCTTATTAATTTTTAGGGTTTTCATATTCTATTGCAAAAGTAAAAATGATGACGCAAAAAGCAAAGCTGGGTCTCTTCCATATCAGTTGGTTTCTTTTTACCTTTTCATTCATGAATATTCAATAGATGTTTATCTCATGGCACTGTGCTGGGTAATGGGAGAAAAGAAATTTGACTTCTGCCCTCAAGGAGTTTACTACTGTAGCAGAAACATTTCTCCTCAAGGAAGAATTCTTTCTTCAATTTGCTTGGCTGATGTACCTTTGCATTAGGTCAGGGTAGTACTTGGAAATGAATATTTCAATAATGCTAAATTTTTCTATTTGTGAAAAGAGGAGGAAGATAAACATAAAGAAAAGTAGAAGGATCATGATTATGAAAAAGAGACAACTCCAATGTGATATTTTAAGATTGATCCAGACTGAGAGACAGATTTCATAATTGTCAGAGGGGAGAAATTGTAATTATCTTGAGAGGAATTGAGGAATTTTAGGATATTTTACTGCGTACATGTGTCTGTGTGTGTGTTTTTTTCTTCTTCTGAAAGTTTTTAAATTTTTTGATTTTGTTAATTGTTAACATGAGTCTAAAAGTAAATATAGCTAGCTCAAGGTCACTCAGGTGTATTCCAGTTGCCCAAAGTGGAGGAGGGCGTAGACAGTCTAAGTCACGTCAATAAAGATACAACAAGCAGAAGCGTGACTGTGATGATGAAGAAATATATGTGATGCTATGAAAGTAATTGTAAGCCCTGACCTAGTTTGGACAATAAGAAAAATGTTTCTTGGTTGTTTTCTTTAATTAAACTGCAATGAGACAAGGAGTAAATTAGGCAAAGCCATTGATAGGTCAGCTGATGGTATTGTCAGGGACAGAATTTGAGGTATAGGTAATAGCTAGATGGTGGTAAAAATTTTTTTTCTGGATAGAAATATTTATTTGTAAATTTCTTTCCTGCATTAATTTGTGCTCTTCCATCATAAAAGCCCAGTCTCCACAGAGGATAATTATATAATCAGTATATGGTTAGTGTAATAAAGCAGGGTCTCTCAGCTGTACAGCTTTACTATTTTTCACCTTAATCTTCCTTTACATATGCAATTTATTTTCCCTAAAGTAGACATGTGCGTTAAATCTGAAAAATTTAAAACTGGATTTCCCCCATAGCAAATTAGGTTTAAAATGCAATAACAGTCAGCTTTCCTCACCCTACATAAATATTATTTCTAATTCTTTAACTATGCTTTGTTTTTCTGTATTAAATGCCGAATGTAGACTCAATTACAGGATTTAGAAAAAAATGTTCTTTTAAATGACACATTATGTTTTCCACAAGTCACTCTCTATTTAATTAACCTGCTTTATTTTCTTCAGACAATCATTATTAGACACATTTATTTAGCAAGCTAATTTTTGTTTGTTGCTTACCTGCTCAACACTAGTGGAGTAAACTCCACTAAACAGGGACCCTCCTGTCTTGTTCACCACTGTGCCCCATCACTGAAAATAGTCCTGGATCAATAAACGTCTGTTAAAAGAATGCTTCAATGAGTCATATGTTGGCAAGTATGGATACTGTGTAAAAGATTTATAGGTGTTATTATCACCCTGGCTATAAGGAGAGGTAAAAATTTCATATATATATATATATATATATATATATATATACACACAGTATATTTTTCTGCCCTTATTCAAACATACAAATAATTATATTTTAAAAACTTATCTTTGCATTTAAATAACTGCTCAGTTCTTTAAAGTATTATTTGCAAACATTTAAACGGACAAAAGCAGAAAAGGATAAAAGTAGTAAAAAATGAACACTATGAGATGCAAAAACTGGTTACAAGAGAAAAAGACAGAAATCATCTCTTTCCAGTTGAGGGGAAGAAAATAAAACTTGTATTAATGAAGTGACTGGTAAATGTATTTGTCCGTTCCAGTGTGTTACTTCAGAGAAGTCAAGAATACTTTCATGTTTAATCTTATGTCTGAGGAAAATCATTATACTAAGAGATTCATACAAGATAAAAATGGACAATTTCAGCTTGTGCTAGAAAATGACTTTTATTGCATTGACATGTTCCATTTATTTTTATGATTTAAAAATGGCATGAACTCAAATTTAAAACAAATCCCATGAAACAATTAGGAAAGAATTTTACTACAAGTAATGGGAAATGTAAAATTCTGTGAAGCTCTTAAAACAAACACCAGTTAACAACCTTGCAAACCATTTGAATTAAAAACTTTTATGTGCATTCGTCTGTATTTGTCTGAATAACTTTGAGGTCAAGAAATATGGCATAACATTTGAGCAATACCTTATTTTCCCCTCATCTAATCATGAATGTAAATATATGGAGTTCTTACCTTGGTAAAGATAAATGGAAAAGATGCCAAATTAGGAGGGATTCTGGATATTTTGTGTTTATTTTTCTGGAATTATCTTTCATATTTATTTTCTGTTTTTTATTTCTTCTTTTGAGACATTCCTAGAATATAAATTGGTAAGATCAATATGCATCTTAGAAAATGCAACTTAAATACAGTTTTATTCAACCATGTGTCATTTGCAAAAAATGAATAAATTCAAGATATTGAACAAAAACTCTCAAATTCCAAACAAAAATAATGTATTAAAACTTTTCTCACTTTAGTTCATAATTAAGCCCAAACAGAAATTTCCATTAATTTACCAAAGTGGCATGTCATTTTGCTATGTTTAATAAAAAATCAACTTCACTTTCTAACTCGTATAATATTTAAGAAAAATGGTACAATTTCTAAACAAACTTCCTATCACAAAGAACAATTTATGGAAAATAACTTCTGTAACACTGAATATTAATAAGTTACAATGATTACTTCTCCTTACTCTTGTGAAGGGTAACTTCACAAGCTATGAATCAAGGCTAAAGTTTATAATATAATATCATCTAATAAATAAACGATTATATTTATAATATTTCAAAATATGCCTGGGATAAATAGACCTTGGAATTCCATCTCTATTTCCAGGCCACCCTATTTTAATTTAATGAGTGAATATACAAGTATTTTAGACATATACATGACTTCTCTACAAATGCATATCTGACCCTTGTTTCACATGTACCAATAGTTCCTTTCTCATTGTATCCCCTTTAATGAGAGATCAGATTTATAAAAAGAATGTTATTTAAGTTGATTCTATTTATGAAGGTAGATATCTGTACTCTAGCTAGTAAGTGATGATAAATATATGATTTTCTTTGTGCAGGAAAACTAATAGTCGTATTTTCTGCCCCCAAATAAAGTCAACAATCATGTACCATGCATTTTGTTAAGCAGTGAGGCCTCCTTCTAACACTCATTTACTTTCTTAAATTAGGACCAGGGTTAACAGTCTGAAGCAAAAGAAAAAAGGAACTAAGGATATCCAAACACACTTAACGTATTTTTACCCTCACTGTCAATTCCCTTACACTATAATATTTTCACAAATAAAAATTTGATCCAGGGCTTCCCTGGTGGCACAGTGGTTGGGAGTCCGCCTGCCGATGCAGGGGACGCGGGTTCGTGCCCCGGTCCGGGAAGATCCCACGTGCCGCGGAGCGGCTGGGCCCGTGAGCCATGGCCGCTGGGCCTGCGCGTCCGGAGCCTGTGCTCCGCAACGGGAGAGGCCACAACAGTGAGAGGCCCGCGTACCGCAAAAAAAAAAAAAAAATTTGATCCAAAGTTTCAATAAGATTGTTTAATCTTTAGTATTGTGTTAACTATAAACCACTCTAGAACTTAGAACTTTGTAATAGTGATGTTTAGTCACCTAGTAATAATACTAAGAATAACATCTAAGATAGTGATTCTCATCAGGAGCAATTATGGTTCCCAGGGGGCATCTGGCAACGTTTGGAGACATTTTTAGTCCCTACTGAAGGTACTACTGGTATCTACTGGGTAGAAGCAAAGGATGATGATAAACATCTCAACAGGATAGTCCCCATAACAAATAATTTTCTGGGTCAAAATGTCAATAATACCAAGATTGAGGAAGCTTGACCCAAATGTCTTGATCTGATTTTAAAATACGTCATTTTAAAGGACTAAATGGCCTTTAGATCAAGACATCAGGTCAACTTCCAAATTAGAAACCTTGTAGAGACAAGCTGTGTGATTGTTTTTATACTTGGCAAAACTCACACTCACATACAGGAAAATTTTCAGTGTCACCAAATTGGTAAATTAAAGTGATCATTTCTGATAAAGTATATTGGTAACTATTTTCCTAAAATAGATTATAAGGAATAGCTTAGAAGATATCTGAAAAGAACAGGCTTTCTATGCTCTCTGAGAAAATAAACAGAATAGCTGAAGAGAAATACATTTCCATAATTGCATCATTGTACCAGGCAATTGCATCTCGAAAACTTCGAGTGTCTGAGGTATACAGTACAAATTGAACTAAACTGAAGCAAGATATCAGGCGTTAACAGTGACTGCTTTTCCAGACACCAGAGAGAGTTATTGGAAGTGTGCTGTAGAACATCTGGGAAACCATGGCTATATTTCTTATTGTAGATTAACACTGGAGAGCCGGAGCCAGAGGGTGTGACATATTCAATATTCGAGCTTATCCATCATCCATCCCAATCTACTTCCTCTGTAACTTTCTGTACTGCAGAAATTAGAAAGCAAAGAAATGTATTCCTCGAGTTCACAGCAGCTAAGTTTCTATATGTGATTGAGATTTCTATCATCAGATGTATTCATATGACTTCTGAATTGAAAACTGAATTAAAGTAAGGGAGAGAGAAGAAAGATCAGAGAGGGAGACAGAGAGAGAGAGAAGAGGATACAAGAGCAAGGCAACCACTTAGCAGGAGAGTAGAGTGTGTAGGTACTTTGGAGCCAACAGTTCTGGTGGTTTCTTCTTGATCTTCAGATTGCAGAGTGCAGGTAAGGTGGCTGCCAGTTTGTGCACCAGCTGCCTTAATCTCAATCTCTGGTGTTGACCAAGTAAAATGTGTAAAGATTAATGTCCTGTGTGTGATCATGTTGTTATTTAAAATAGGCAAAATATGGAAACAACCTAAATGTTCCTCAAGAGTGGGTCACTTAGATAAATAAATGTACATTAATAGAATTTATTTAAATTCACCTATAAAAATAATATAGATCTGTGTTAATTGTCAAGGAAAGATGTGATGATACAAATATTCAGGCATGCATTTTTTAACAAATATTTATGGTACACCTACTGTATATTTGGTAATGTAATATATATTGACAATGACAAAATAGAAGTATTTCCACCAATTATATAAATTAATATTTTGAAATTCATAAGGTATCTTTAAATGAAAAATGTTGTGAAACTGTATTGAACAACAATAATCTATCATTAAAAACATACCTGGGTTTGCATATTCATAGAAAAATACCTATGAGGTGATTTAGTAAATATTACCAGAGAAGATTTCCAAACTATACAGATAAAAGCTACTACCTTATTTCACGTTTTGTTTTTTTGCATCACACTTTTGTTTGTATAGGCAGAGGAAATAAATTATTTCCATTTTAAAGTGGAATGATTTAAATATTTGTGATATACTTATAACTGTCCTTTATCTATAATACACTATTTCCTCTCAAGTTCAACTTGTCTGATATGTGAATAGATAGTCTTTATACACATGTATGTATATACCTGTTTCCTTATATGTGTGTCATATTTTATATATCTTTTACTGATGGAGTTAATATAATATGCCTTCTTAAGTTGCAACAGAAATAAAAAGAATCAGGTAAATACAATTCTAAGTATGTTATAAAAATTCCAATATGCATTTCTTCCAAATGGCTATACGTTATTGAGCATTTAAAATGTGCAAGACATGATTCTGAGTACTTTAGATGAATTCCCTTAATTAATCCTCACCACAACACAATACACTAGATCCAAAGCCTAGCACCTCTTTAGGTAATAGGAAACTATCACTCAGAGAACCTAAGTGCTTTACCCGGTGTTTATGGCCAGTACATGATAGCGTTTGTTGACCTGAAAAAATCCCGCAACATAAGAGCTATGAGTTGAGTGTATTCAGTGTCTTACTGAGGACTATAGCTCGAGAGACAGCTTCTCAGCTAGCTCTGAGAAACTGTTCTGAAGAGGAACAGGAGGAGCCGGGTAAATATGAACTGTTTTGCTGGGGAAAACATGTAGTCAAGCATAGAAAGAGTGCTTACCACTAATCACAAAGAACAGACACCTCAAGTAAATTTGACAATTTCCAAGACTTGACAATTTCTAAGGCTCCTTTTCAAGTTGTGAATCAAGGATACTTCACATATCCAGTCATATTCCAATCTTCCATTTTTTCTCTATTTTAGGATTTCATTGTTTTCACTGTAGCTAGAAAGAATGGCATGTAAGTGAACGTAAGTATTAAACATTGGTGCTAATGGTTTAGAAAGTAAAAATATTTCTGAAGCTTAGATTTCCAGAGATTTTTTAAGTTATTTTCAAATGTTTGTAAGTGAACAAGTCATCAAGTGCCTACACAGCATTCATAAATTGTATAATCACTCATAAATGAAGGTCTACTTTGGTTTCACATATAACTTTCTTTTTTAAATTTATTTTTATTTTTTTAATTGAAGTATAGTTGATTTACAATATTGTGTTAGTTTCAGGTGTACAGCAAAGTGGTTCAGCTGTGTGTGTGTGTGTGTGTGTGTGTGTGTGTGTATGTGTGTATTACATATATATCTATTCTTTTTCAGATTCTTTTCCCTTATAGGTTATTACAAAATATTGAGTACAGATCCCTGTGCTACACAGTAGGTCCTTGTTGGTTGTCTATTTTATGTTTAGTAGTATGTATATAAATTTGGGATTAACACATACAACTTTCTTAATAGAAGTACAATTCTATTTGTGAAGATCGAGCATATTTAACATGATTAAATGAAAAAGATATGCATGGGCTCACACAATTTATGTATTTAATGATTGTTTTGGTTTTCCACTCTTAGCCAAAACATTTATAATGTTTATAAAATGCCAAGAGAAGCCCTATTTAAAAAACATGATTATAAAATGATAAAATTTATTTTAGTATGACATGTGACATTAATATGTTTAATAAATAAAATTAATATAAGGACTCAAAGAGCACAGAAAAATGCTAGCAGTAAAAGTATAATAAAGACATCTGTAAAAAGAAAAGAGTTAGTGACACATGTTTCAAAAACCCAGAGGAGCAATTCACCCAGTCACTCTGCTAATTACCTTGATTGTAGTAAGGCCACATAACCACCATGAGTCTCAATTTTCTCATCTCTTTAGTTAGGATATTGGTGCAGATCATCTAAAAGGTCCCTCTGAACTCTAAACATATAATTTTATAAACTTCTTCATGTATTCATTATCAAATAAAGTGCATTTCAAATGCTTTGGGAAACAGGCAGGCTTTCTTTTAATGAAAGGAAAGATATGGTTGTGGCTTTGGGAATATTTGTCAACTCTTAAATATCTAGTTTTGGAATTACCATTTTCTTTATCTTTTGCCTTTCCATTGCACACTTTTCAGTCATTTCACTATTTATTAATACCAGAGAGCTTGTGAAGAAGTGGGAAACTTAAATCAGCAAACACTGCTATTATATAATCCTTTTAAAAACAATAAGTGAGAAAATGGATTAAAATGAGGCCTTTGAATTAACCATGGATTGAAAAATTCTTCTCATTACAGCAGATCATCAGGACTTTGCTATTAAGACTACAAAACATCTTGGTGAGAATTTCATTCTCAACACCTAAGGATAATGTCAACAAAAAACACGGCTATATAACAATAATTATATAATTATTGATAGATTAAGTGATTAGAACCCTACCTAATAGAAATATTAGTATTGATCTCTAAAGATGGCCATGTATTTAAAGATTAATTGTAATTGAATCCCTGAGGCTGGAACAAAGTAATCAAATTATAAAAGAATTTAAGAAAACTTGATTTTATCTGAATGTAAGATAGTATAAAATATAGATATGTTATATAAATATACAAATTAATTAGTGATTAATGTATTCATGAATTCAATTAATATGTATAACACAATTATATTTGAGTATATTAGTAGAAAAACAAATAAAATATAATATTCTAACATATGCTCCTATGTAGAGGAAGCTGCAATACAAATTTTAAATATTTTTATAAAGTAAGATTTGCAATGGCAAAACATTTTATGTTCACATAAATTGAATGGCTGTTAGTTAATCACAATTAAAGAATTATAAAAATAACTGATTTTCCAAATGGACAGTCAGAGAAATGTTTACTAATCTTTGTGTGGCATATTAACATCTAAAATATGTTTAAAAATAGAAGACACTCCTAAGTTCTTCCTTTGTTGTACAATGACCTTATAAACCAATGTCTAAACAACAACTACATAGGTCTATTTGTTCTTTTATTACTATTTAACTGAAAATTTTTTATCATGAATGGGTACTGATTTTTGCCAGATGCTTTTTTGTATTGTGGTTTTGCAAAATGTGTTTTGCATTTTCTAAAAATGGCTGCAAAAGCATTTCCCATCCCACATGCTTTCTGCAGTGTGACCTTGCCAACTGGAGATTATTTCTCTAGTCCCTTGAATGTGAGCAGACTTTGGTACTGCTTTGTTTAATAAAATGTGGTGGCAATGATGCTATGATGGCTGATTCTGGAGATAGCCATATACTGGTCAGACAGTTTCTTCTGCTTGACACTTGGAAGACACCAACATATAAGAAGTACAACAACCCTAAAACTGCCATGCTGTGAGAATTCAGGACACAAGGAGAGGCCCTGGAGAATCAAAGGGCAAGGGCATCTGGGTATCAGACATGTGAGTGATGATGCCATCATGGAAGTGGATTTTCTAGCCTCAGTCACCTCGGCTGAAGCCAAATGAATCAAAGAATCACCCAGCTAAGTCTTTCCTGAGTTCCTGACCCAAAGAACAGGGGAAAAAGGAAGTATTGCTTTAAGCAACTAAATACCAGAGCACCTGGTAATGTAGCAGTAAATAACCAAATATATACCTCTTGAGAGGATAATATAGACTTTTCTCTTTTTATTTAGTTAATGTGGTCAAAAACTACATTGTTTGAATTTCAAATAGTGAAATAACCTTATTCCTGAAATATACCAAAGGTGGTTTGTGGGGAGATGTTTACTAAGAGGAGAAATTAAGAGTAAGGGGATTCTTCTGGTAACCATAAGTTCATTCTCTATGTATGAACGTTCGTTTTCTTATGCTTAGAGACGGGGAGGATGGGGCATGGAGGGATAGTTAGGGAGTGTGGGTTTGACATGTACACACTACTATATTTAAAGTGGTTAACAAACAAGGACCTACTCTATAGCACAAGAACTCTGCTCAATACTATGTAACAACCTAAATGGGAAAAGAATTTGAAAAAGAATAGATACACGTATATGTATAACCGAATCACTTTGCCACACAACTGGAACTAACACAACCTTGTTAATCAACTATACTCCAATATAAAATAAAAAGTAAAAAAAAAAAAAAAAAAAGGGGATTCTCACTGAAGGTAGGCAGGTGATAAGATATCAAGGGTTGGTCTGGGGTGGGGGAATGAGGAATTTGATCAGATAACCAGGGTGATCAGATATCCAAGGTGGGGAATTCTCTTTAAACTGACTTAGCAAGATTTTTGCTACAACTAGATGATGCAAGCTCATCAAGGAAAGGGGCCAACATCAAGGACTAGTTGAGAAGAGGGTTCAGAGGAGTGTGACTGAAGTTTGGTTAAGGAAAGAGCGTTTTTTAGGGTCTAGACTTTAGAAATATGTTACAAGCTTGATCATTACTCTATCTCTTTGATTTTATTATGTACAGTATTATGTTGCTTCTGTTGATATCTTTTACATTTTAGCATTTTTCGAACAGAGTTGCAGCTAAACATTGAAGAGTATATTTAATGCTATAGTCTTTCTTTTCCTAAAAAACATAACATCACAAAACATTATAAATGAATCTATGTTTAAAATTAAGAAAATATGATACCTGTCCAGTTATATAACCTTCTCATTCTCCACTGAAATGTAAAATAACCCTAAGAAATTAGAAAGCTTATCACTTAATATAATAGATATTTTGCTATTCAACAATATGATATTTTAAATAAATCCAAGGTCAGATTCTTCCTTCAAGTGAGAATAGTAAACACAGTAAGTAGTTAAGAATACTGTCTTTAGAGTCATAAAGACCACGTTTGAAATCCTTCATCTGACAAGTGTCTCTAAAGACATGCAAATAACCATCTTAGAAAGGTTCCTCAACCATTCTTAGTATCATATATAAAGATAATAACATGTACTTTGTAAGATTATGGTGAAATTAAACATATTTTTCCCCCCAAAATCAGCATAGTATGTAGTTGATACTAAAAATTCAATATATGTTAAATTATTAAGATCAAGCTTTGATGGCATTTTTTGACGATGTTAAAATATATGTCCTTAAACTTCTGAAGGATCATTGTACTATAGAGGTTAAATGCCACTTCACATCTGTGTCTATAGGAAAAAATAGATAATCTGAATCCAGAAATAGTAGAATATACTGACAGAATGATTAAACATTGAAAGACTAACTGACTCATCAACTCTTCCTCCAGAAACCATTTACATTAAAAGATATTCCTCTGCCTAGAAAGATTTATGTCTATACATTTTTCAATGGATGCCTGGACCAGCACCTTGCATTTTCTTTCTGTTCAGTGTGCAATATACCTGGTATCCTCTTCTAAGTGAGGATGAGTGGGCATGAAGTGGAGGCTAGATCTAGGCTGTACTGTAGATGCAGACATTGGCTAGGATATAAAGGAGCATACAAAAAATAAATCAGTCCAAAGGAGTAAAGTCACGTTCAGCAGCTAGCAATTGGAAATAAGTTCTGAAGCAAGTAAGAGCTGGAAAAATTTCCTGAGGCAATGTTACAAGATCTGGATTTGGAGTAGAGAGTCTTTTATAAAATGCCAGTGGAGGAGCTCTTGGTCAGAAAGAGGGTTGTTAAGGGCCCTGAGTTAGACAAATTAAACATGTGTTAGTGTTAGCAAAAGGGTGTAAGAATTAGAACTACAAGGTATTAAGAAATGTTTCACTCATCATTTAACAAGAGAGACTTTAAAGAACAGGGAACAGTTGTAAAGTTAAACTTTGTGAGTCTAGTAAGAAACATCAAGGAGATGCATTTGTGTCATAAGCAAAAAATTAAGAAAGAAAAACTTGCCTGTTATTAGCCGACAAGACTGAAATTAAGAAGAATTGACCTTGCTTAAGTGTATTTACAATTTATAATAATTTATAGAAAGCTTTCTTATAAAAGAAGAGAGGTTAGTTTAGTTTTGATTTTAAAATTTCAATTGTGTACCTGAATCTCTCCATGCCTATATGTATTCTCAGTTTCTGAATTAGATAAGTTAATGAAGGGGTTTCCCACTTTAACTGTTCCCCTGCTTCTCATGTTAATGCAGATTCCTAACTTTCCACTTACACTCATTTAATTTAATTTAATTTTAGACAGCTTTATTAAAGTATAATTCATATACCAAAAATGGGCATGGTTAATGTATACAGTTTGATGAGTTTGGAGATATGCAAACACACGTGAAACCATCACCACAACGTAGCCAACACCTCCAAAAGTATCCTTCTGTCTCTTTGGATGTTTTTGTTTGTTTTTTGCTGTTGATTTTGTGTGGTAAGAGCTCTTAACAAGACACCTACCCCTTTAACAAATTTTCAAGTGTACAATACTGAGTTGTTCACTACAGGCCTACCTCGGAGATATCTCAGGTTTAGTTCCAGACCACCACAGAAAAGTGAATATCACAGTCAAGTGAGCCAAATGATATTTTTTTGTTTCCCAGTGCATATAAAAGTATGTTTACACTATTCTGTAGTCTGTTAAATGTGCAGTAGCATTATGCCTAAAAAAACAATGTACATATCTTTACTGAAAAATACTGTGTTGTTAAACAACGCTAGCCATCCTCTGAGCCTTCGGTGGGTCGTAATCCTTTTGCAACATCAGACAGACACTATCACAGATCCACCACAACAAATACAGTAACAAAATAGTTTGAAATGTTGCAAGAATTACCAAACTATGACACACACACACAAATGCTGCTGGAAAAATAGCGCCAATAGACTTGCTTGAGGCAGGGTTGTCACTACCCTTCAGTTTGTAAAAACACAGTATCTGCAAAGGGCAATAAAGTGAAGTACAATAAAACAAGGTATGCCAGTATGACATTGTTGTACAACAGATCTCTGGAATTCATTCATCTTGCATAACTGAAATTTCCTACCCATTGAACAACTCTCCATTTCCCTGTACCCCCAGGCCCTGGCAACCGTCATTCTATTATTTGTTTCTACAAGTTGAACAATTTTTAGATACCTCATATGCTGAATCATGCAGTATTTGTCCTTTTATGATTTATTTCACTTAGCATAATGTCCTTCAGTTTGACTCATGTTATTGCATATGGCAGGAATTACCTTTTTTTATAGCTGGATAATATTCCATTTTGTGTAAATACCATATTTTATTCATCAGTCAATGGAAATTTAGATTGTTTTCATATCTTGGCTATTGTAAATAATGCTGCAATGAACATGGGAATGCAAATATTGCTTCAAGATTCTGATATCAATTCTTTTGGATAAATATCCAGAAGTGGAATTGCTGGATTCTGTGGTGGCTCTATTTAAATTTTTGAGAAACCTCCATCCTCTTTTCCATAGTGGCTGTACTACTTTACTTACCACCAACAGTGTACAAGTGTTCCAGTTTCTCTATATCTTTACCATCACTTGTTATCCTTTGTTTTTTGTTTGTTTGTTTGTTTTTTTATAACAACCATCCTAACAGGTGTAAAGTTATATCCCACTGTGGTTTTGATTTGCATTTTCTTGACCATTAATGATGTTGAACATCTCTTCACATACCTGTTGTCCATTTGTATATCTATTCAAATTCTTTGCTCATTTTTAAATCAAGTTGTTTGATTTTTTTTTGCTATTGAGTTGTAGGAGTTTCTTACACATTTTGGATATTAGCCACTTATCAGACTTATTAATTTTAGTAGCTACATGTATCATGATGTAGCTCCCATTACCCTCTAATGACTCCATTTTTCTATCCAGCCCTCATAAGAACTTGCCTCTTTTCCTTCCTCCTATAGGATCCTTGAACATAATTTCTTCAATCAATTATGTTTTTAAAAACCAAAGTAAGATTCATTTTTGTTTGTTTGTATGTTGTGTTTATTTTGTTTTGATTTTCCCCAGACAATTTCTGCTTTAGGCATGATTACACAGAACAGCCTGAGGCAAAGATAAATAATTTCTTATGATAAAGGAGAGGGAAAATGCATGAAAACAGGATATAAATTAGTATCTCCATATTATACTGACCTTCATATTTGCTTTAGGTTCCTTTAAAGCAGAGACTACTTTGACTCAACTCAGCAAAGACTTTTCTTAGTACCTAGTAGACCCTTGTGATCTAAGAACCTAGATCTTTCTTTACTTTCCATTTGATTGTTTATGTTTCTTCTCTAGGTCCATTTTCCTCCTGCATTTGTATTATGACAAGTATATTAGATATACTCATAATACAAATTAGATGGTGAATTACATCCACATTTTCTACTCTTTTGTTCATCATAAATCTTATTGGCTTTTTTCTTTTAGTTTTTAGTGGATTCCTCAAGCTGGACTTACACTTCACTGATACAATTTTGCTCTTTTCTGCTATTTACAATATTTTCCTAAGGGATTTTTTTAAAAATTTGGCAATTATAATTTAAAAAAATATTTCCTATCAGAGTTCTTAACGGATTCACTGACATCTTGAACCTTGTTAAGAGTGTAAAAATAGTATTTTCAAAGCCTTTCTCCTGTTTATCAAAGTGTTTCTTTAAGAGGTGAACTTTTATTTCTTCATGTGAATGTCCTTCTTCAGAATATTTATATATGCCTGACATTTTTCTCTTTCAGAAAAAAGTACTCATTTGTTCCTCATTATAATTAAGACTGTCCTATTAGATTTTTTTAATGAATCCAGTTAAAAAATTTAGTCTTAAGGAAAGAAGGAAGAGAAAGCATTATATTGTTTGCATTCTCATGTTGTTAATTGGGAACTGTGTTTTTTTGTGAAGCACAGAGACAGAACTTCTCAGAGGAGAATGTGGCAATGGAAAGAACAGTTACCACTATTGGGATTAATTGTGGTAGTTGGGAGTTAGCTTGGGGCAACACTCTTCTTTCCAATTGGAATACTTGGTCTTGTTGAGAGCCTGTCCCAGCAATAACAGCTTTCACAAGTCTCTCTGTGTCTCTACTGAGGTTCCTTCCATTGTCACACAGTGAGAACGCAGAGCAGTTCCCCTCCTGGTGCTGACATTTACTCAGCATCCATCTGTCCTTGGTGTTAATACATGCCTAACACTTCCCTCCTGATGCTGTCATGGCCACCCCTCAATTTCAGCACCTGACACTAATTTGAAGTATTTTTGTGTTCTTATAGAAGATTCTATTCAACTCATCCCAGAGACTTGGTAATATTTCCCTTTATCCAGTCCTTTTTACATTTTATTTTGCAGAACAATCTCATATGTTGGGGCATTTCAATGAGAATTTTAAAGGAAGGAAACCACTCAACTGTGTTGGTTCAAGTCATCAACTTGAAGTTGTGGACTTTTCTTCTATTCTGGCATAGCACGTAACACAGCATGTCACCCAAGAAAAGTAGGAAATTAGAATTTGACCGCACTTTTGAATTTCTTTAGTATGTTCTGTGAAATAATAAAATGTCTGCACAGGGCTTTGACCTTTTGTAGGAAAATCCTACGTAAGTGCAAAGACCAACTCTTCCTCAAATTGAAATATTCTTTTGCATAGCTCCATAATGATTTATAAGTACCCTTATGAAAACTGTAGTGTACACCTGGATAATATAGGATAATCTTCCCACCTCATGACCCTTAATTTAATCAAATCTGCAGAGTCTGTTTTACCATGAAAGATAACATAGTCATAAGTTTCATGGAGTTAGTAGGTGGATATCTTTGGGAGACCATTATTCTGCCTGTCACAGCGACATTTTACAAAATACCTGGCTGTATCCTAAATAAATGTCAGTTTCATAAAACAAATAAAATTTGATGAATCACCCCAATTAAAGGAGACGAAAGATAGATTAAAAACTAAATGCAGGGCTTCCCTGGTGGCGCAGTCTGCCTGAGAGTCCTCCTGCCGATGCAGGGGACGCGGGTTCGTGCCCCGGTCCGGGAAGATCCCACATGCCGCGGAGCGGCTGGACCCGTGAGCCATGGACGCTGAGCCTGCGCGGCTCCTGTGCTTCACAACGGGAGAGGCCACAACAGTGAGAGGCCCGCGTACTGCAAAAAAACCCCGAAAAACTAAATGCAGTGCCTAATCGTTGTTTGGATTTTAGATCAGAAAAAATTGCTCTAAGATACTATTGGGATAACTGACAGGATTTGAATAATTGAAGTATAACTATGTAAGTGAAGGTCCTTGTTCTGAGGAAATACACATTGAAATATTTAGAAGTAAAGGAGCATGTTGCTACAACATATTCTCAAATGAATTAACAATAATAATAATAACAATAATTATAATGAGAATTATAGAGCAGATGTGGCAAAATATAAGCAATTGGTTAATCTGTTTAAGAGATACAAGAGTTCTTTGTAAGAGTCTTGCTATTTTTTCTGTACATGTGAAATTATTTCTAAATAAAACAATACTAAAGTATACTTATAGAAGATTTCTTCCAGTATGATCTTATCAGCTAAGCTCTTCATCATCAGCACTTATATTAACAGAGTTACCCAGAAATGGTGTTCATGCTATGTCAAATGAGGATAGTAGGAAGACATAATTGAGACTCAGGTGAGAAAATACTGGAGGCAAATGTTTAGTGTTGATGCCTAAAAAGAGCCTGAATTCAAGTACAATAGGATGGTAATACAGAGAACTTTAAAGTCAGTGGTAAACTAAAATTTCCTTTTGAACTACATAGTATTTCAGAAGATATTTTAGTTATGGGGTAACATGATGCAAACAGTAATTAAGGCAAAAATGTGCACGATGGATTGGAAGCAAAACACTTTGGAATTTAACAGCAAAAGGAATTTACAGCACATTATAAGACTTTTCTAGCATTTTAATTTTGAGATGGCAGGGATTAAAACTGGGATATTAGCAGGTGGCCTGGGGAGGAAGAAATACAGAATTATTGCAAAAAAGAAATCAATAGGACTTGACAACAAGCAAGATAGAGCAAGATAAAGAGAAAGATGAAACTAAGGATAAGATGTATTTGATGTTTTTAGTTTGGGTAACTAAGCAAATAATGGAAACTTTTCAGGAAAATTGGCATGCGAAAATGACTAATTCAACACTTGGCATAATTAGTCTGATTACATAGCAAGATAAACATTAAGAAATAACCAGTAAGAAATTGTAGTCCTAGGATTAGATCTCAGTAGACACAAAAAGAAGTTCAGTTGTAAAATTTGGTTATGGGATGATGTCTACTGATTCTAATATCCTACATTAACATTGGATCTAGAGTTATTTGATGTTATGGAAACATGGAAAATCTAATATAGTTAGAAGAGAAATCTATTTTAACTTAATCTATTTCCATACTCATACAGCAATAAGCTGTCAGTTTATGCACTTGTGAAGTTTCATTTCCTTTCAAGATAAAATGAATTTTGTATGTATAATTTGTCTCTAATTTTATCACATACTGTTATTTTAAAGCAATGCAACAGATCTATTTTTGTCAAGATAGCATTATAATTTTAGAACCTGTGTGAAAATTAACTTCAAAATCTATAAAATCACATTCAAATTTTGTCATGATTAATTCCTCCTGGTACTTTTCAAAAACAACCTCATTCACTCCCTCAAAACATGCAATATAAATTCTACGTTAATTGATTCTGCAAAACTGATGACTATCACTCACTACTTAACTACTCTGCAGATTTTTTTTTCTTTTTTACATGTCCAGGTGCCATAACCTTGTGAAGAATTCCCAATTGAAAAAGCTTCCCTTTTTTTGATAGCCTCTTTTTCTATACTTCTATCTGATGCCAGTAAGCTGCATCCCATTGGATCCTATATTTGTATACCCTTTAGAAAAATAACCCTCATTATCATAGATAATATTTATTGAGCACTTGCAATGCCTTAAATGTTGCCTGAAGTAGGTAATCATTTAAACAGATGAGTAAGCATGATATATTAGTTTCCTATTACTTCTGGAACAAACCACTTCAAACTTAGTGCTTTGAAAAATGCAAATTAATGTTCTTACAGTTCTGGAAGTCAGAAGTCTATTAAAAAAAAAGGGGGGGGGGTGTTGGCTAGGGCTGTGTTCCTTCCAGACGCTTCATGAGAGAGTATACACTATATACTTCCTTGTCTTTTTCAGCTTCTAAAGGCCAGCCAGATTCCTCGCCCCTTCCTCCATCTTCAAAGGGCATTATTCCAACCATTGCTTCCCTTGCCCCAACTCCTTCTTCTGGCTTTGACCTTCTTACCTCCTCCTATAAGAGTTTTCTGATTATACTGGGCCCAATCAAATCCAGGATAATTTCCTCACCTCAAAATTCTTCCATAACCACATCTTCAAAGATTCTTTGGCCATGCAAGGTGAGAGACTCAGGTTCCGGGGATTAGGAGGTGGGCATTTTGGTGAGGCCATTATTCTGTCTACCACTAATGATTCAAAGAGATAAATATCTTTCCAATGACACTCAGCTTGTTAGGTAGCAGAGGTCAAAATAAACCCAGAATTTTATGACTCCAAAAGCAATCCCTACACTACTATACTATGTTGCCTTCCCAGATAGCCCTTACACCCTCCATCCTTCTTAAGCCTCCTACCTACTTTAAATTCTAACATGAATACCAGGAAACACACATACTTCACATATTAAAAACTGTGGAAATGAAATCACCATAAGAATATCTGTGTTATTCTCTCAGTAATAACATGGGCACATATTACTTCTCTTTAAGCCTTGGTAAACTTTTTATATTTAAAATTTTTTACTGCTAGACAAAGTAAAGGTTATAGAATTGCTTTATTTGATTTTGATTCTGAAAAGTAATCTCTTTGCCACATGTTCTCCTCACCTGTATTTCCATTTAAAGCCAGTGTGCTGTATCCCTTTGTATACCATACTCATGTGACAACCTTGAAAATATATTGAAAGTATATTAGCTATTTCAGAGTGATGGGTATCCACTTTAAAGTGACTCAATGAGAAGCCTTAAAGCATTGATTTAAATACCAAAGCAAACACAATAGACAACTCTAGAACTCCAGTCCACAGTAGAGTACATCTCATTATTATAGCTGACTTCTTTTTTTTAAGGAAATTTTTTATTTTGTGATAATTTTAGATTGGCAGACAAGCTGCAAAGATGGTACAAGAATCCCCATTCAACAAAAGC
This sequence comes from Physeter macrocephalus, assembly GCF_002837175.3. Taxonomy (NCBI): domain Eukaryota; kingdom Metazoa; phylum Chordata; class Mammalia; order Artiodactyla; family Physeteridae; genus Physeter; species Physeter macrocephalus. Next base: position 61,932,347 of record NC_041215.1, read on the forward strand.
AGTGATCTATCTCTGGTATTCAAGAAAGCATTGTACCATGTTTGTTACAGAGTGTATGCTCAACAAATGGATGAATCGATGATGAATTTGAAATGTCAACAGTTGTTCAATCCTCAATTTAAGACTGTATTTCAACCAGGTATGATTTTGCCCCCTAGAAGACATTTGGCATTGTTTGGAACAATGGTTTTGTCACAACTGAGAGAGGGGAGTTGCTACTGCCATCTAGTGGATAGCTACTGGCATCTAGCGGGTAAAAGCCAAGACTACCGCTAAACATCCCACAACGCATAGACTACTTGCTGTCTACAATGAATTATCTAGCCCAAGGTGTCAAAACTGCCGAGGTTGAGAAACTCTATTTTAGACCAATACAGTTGTAATAAATAACAATGGGTTAATGAGAATCTGTATCTTTCCAATATGTAAATGAAACAAAATCAAGATAACTCCATAAATTAATATAAACACATGCAAGTGTTAGCACAGAAACTATTTATATAACTACTAGAGAGCAATGGTAATTGCACTGATCTTGAATAAAGTGGAAAACAATTCCTTTTCTGTTGTTTCAGTGTTGTGGAGAAAATCACAGATATTAAGTCAGGTTTGCCCAACATTTGATCAGAGAACTATATGTTCTCTTTTGGGAAGTGAAAATATCTTTAAAAAACTCATCAAACACTCTAATTACTCTATTCTTTGTTCTGCACAAAAATTAGCCACAGCTTCCTGCAGAAGACAAGAATGCAGATGTTGCTTTTACACTCAGCCAGATGATTTCATTAAAACCAAATTGTAAACTCAAATATATGTTTCAATCTCTTCTCTCCCTTACGACTGCAGCATTTTAAGACTTAGATTATCAACTTTGTATAAAATATAGGCCAAGAAGAAATGTGCTTGAGATATCACATTAAAATCAGTTCGAAGACAACATTATAATTTTTATTTTTTTAATCTACTTTTTTTTCACGTATTATACTATTAAGTATAATTCTCAAGTGGAATTTCTAGAAGTTCTGAGGACTTTATTGAATTCAGAGAGCTCAACATGCCACTATTTTTTAAATCCCTTCCTATACCAAGAATGGTCAATTCTTTTCCTGGCAGAAATATTTACGTTTCACCGTCTTACTGTGTTAGTCAGCCATGTGTATTGAGTGAATCACTGAATTCTTTCCACTTCAGTTTTAGTATCTGTTATCACGTCATCTAGTACATTTTAGAGTTTCCCTATCTAAGTGATATAAAAGTAACTGATTGCTAAAATTCGCTTTTAAACATAAAATGTTTTCCAGAATTCTCAGGTAGCTTAGTCATAAGAGGGATAGTTTGGGACACATTCACCTAGGCAATGTGTATAATATGGGCTCAGATGAATTATTTACGTACTAATAAGTAAATATCCTGTGAGATAAGACAAATGACTTTCAAAAAATCAATATTCAAAGAAAGTTTTGCCTAAAATAATTCCTAAAAGTCTGCCCTGGATCAGTATACTTAAGCTAAGATTATACCTTATAGCATTTTAATTCTAAATAGGATTAAAAAGAAATATCAAAGAAAATGGTCATTTTAACATGAGGCTCCTAATCATAAGAACAGCAACAGAGCAATAGATTTACTTCTTTTTTAAGGCGAATATTTCATTTTATAAATATACTGCATTTTCTTTATCCATTTTTCCACCAATGAATATTTAAGTTGTTTCTATTTTATCTATTGTGAATACTGCTGTAATGAACGTGGGAGTGGAAATATATCTTTGAGATCCTGATTTCAATCTTTTGGATATATACCCCGGAGTGGAGTTACTGATTATATGGTAAATCTACTTTTAATTTTTTGAGAAACCTCCATATTGTTTTTCAAAGTGGCCATATCATTTTACATTCCCACCAAGAGTTCCAATTATTCCATGTCTTTGCCAACACTTAATATATTTTGTTTTTATGATAGTAACCAATCTAAGAGGTGTGAGTTTATATCTCATTGTGGGTTTGATTTGCATTTCCCTGATGGTAATTTTGAGCATCTTTTCATATATCTTTTCATATATTGTTATCCATTTGTATGTCTTTTTTGAAGAAATGTCTATTCAAGTCCTTGCCCATTTTTAAATTGGATTATTCGGGGTTTTTTTGGCTATTGAGTTAAAGGTGTTCCTTGTATATTTTGGATATTAACTTTTTATATGGTTTCCAAATATTTACTCCCAACCCATGGATTGCCTTTTCCCTTTGATAATTGTTTCCTTTGCTGTGGAGAAGATTTTTGGTTTGATGTGGTTCCACTTGCCTATTTTTGTTTCTGTTGTCTGTGCTTTTGGTGCCATATCCAAGAAATTACCGCCAAGACCAATGTCATCAACATTTTCCCCTATGTTTTCTTCTAGAAATTTTGCAGTTTCAGGTCTTACATTTAAGTCTTCAATCCACTTGTGTTTATTTTTGTGTGTGTATAATTTAAGATCAGGGTCCACTTTCATTCTTTTGTGTGAATATCCCATTTACAGAGAATTATTCAGCCTTAAAAAAGGAAAACCTACTGTATGTGAAAACATGGATGAACCTTAAAGAAATGTTGCTAAGTGAAATAAGTCAGTCACATAAGGACAATTACTGCATGATGCCACTTGTATTAGGTATATATTATAGCTAAACACATAGAATCAGAGAATAGAATGGTGGTTGCCAGGGGCTGTGAGGAGGGGCAAATGGGGAGTTGCTATTCACCAGGTATAAAGTTTCGGTTACACATGACTCAGTTCTAGACATCTGCTATATAACATTGTGCCTACAGTTAACAATACTGTATTTTACACTTTTAAGAGGGTAAATCACATTTTAAGTGTTCTTACCACTATTAAACAAATTAGAAGCTACTACTTACTAACCATCTGCTGTGGCACAGAGCTCAGAACTTTACAGATATCGTTATTACTTCATTAATATTGACAGTAGTTGAAGTAGGTTTGAGCTGTTCCACTTAACTATGAGAAAATTAAGGTTCAAGGATAATAAGGAATTTTCCCACACTTATAGAGCTGATAAAAGGCAATGGTGAGATATGAATACAGTTCTGTAAAATTTTAAATCAATATTATTACCAACAGACTAGCCTCCCATTTTGCATTCTTTATCTTTAAGCTTTAAGTACAAGGCTTAAAGGAGAGGAGATACAGCCTGGAAGGTTGTACTTGTCAACAATCTAAGCTAAGAAAAATCAAGAGGCTGTATTGTTCCATTTCAAAGTAATTTCCTACCCAAAATATAATTGCTCTTTTATAATTGCATTTTCTATAGGCAGTATATACGATGGAGACTCTGAAATCATACTCCCTAGGTTCAAATCTCTTCTCTGCCACTTACAATCTTTGTGACAATCAGAAAGTTACTTAACTTCCTTGTTTCTCATATCTTTCCTTACCATGCTTCTAGTTACTGTAGCTATTAAATAAACAATGCATGTAAAATACCTAACATAACACCTTCCACTTACACAATGTTGTTCATCATGTCTCAATGAAACTCGAAAAAAATAAAGTTACAAGCAATCTTTATCCCTTACTTTCTCCATCACATTATTCTATGAATGTGTAGTAATTTAACAATCTGTACTGCTTTCTCATGTAGCTGTTTGCTTGTTTATTGACTAGATCCAATATTAAATAAAAGGAATTCTCTAAGAAAAAAATCTAACATAAGATGTATGCAGTTGATGGTTTTCTGTTGTTACTCTGGTTTTGTTGTTGATATTATCATTATAACTCTAGGATAGCATAGAAGGACATACAATTCCATTTAACATGCCTTGTATATGTCACTAAACATGATGCCAGAGTTACCTAGTTAATGACATTTTTCTCTGTAGTTCTCACATCTTGTCATTCTTCTCAGAAAAACATGTTTTCCATTTTCTAATATACTTCCTAGGTTATGAAGTCTAAAGCTACTAGAATAATTATACTTTTCTGAGAACTTGATATGCACTTTGTTTAAAAATGTGGGCAAGAAAAATATCAGAAAATGTTAACTGAAATAAATTTTCCAAGTAAACCTTTGATTCCTCTTTAGTAAAATCACAGCTCTATAATACAGTTTTCAAAATTATTCCCAACGTCAGAATTGGGTGAACATGAACTCAATCACCTTTGTGCACCATTCACTTACTTACTCTTTTGGAGAGTAAGAAATATTTTTCTCATCAGGAATTAATATGTACCTTACATTGTAAACAATAATTTTTAAGTTTTAAATTTATTGCTATTCTAAAACCATTTCATCTTGCAAATGGCCAGCATAAATTCTAATGTATATTTCCTAAATAGAAAAAATAAAATTGACTTTTTAACTTCACTGATTTTATAATTTTAAAAGAAGTAAAATTATTAATAACCTGTAGATTATAACTAATATGCATCTTTTATAGCTATTGATAATTATTGCTTAGAATTTATACACACAAAAACTTTAAATCAAAATGTTTTTTTAAGTTTTATTAACTTGAGCAACTTATCGACTTTTAATATTACTTACCTCTTTTACAAATTTGTATAAATGTTAATCTTTAAACAAACAATAATAAAAATTTAATATTATAAAACATTTTAGAATGTCCAAAATTTGTAACTAAACTTACGTTGAAACTTAAACATGAAATAATAACATTTATGCAATAAGACAATATTAACTTTTTTAAATTGGCACACAGTCGATGTACAACATTATTTTAGTTTGGGGTGTACAACTTAGGGATTCAGCGCTTACATACATTATGAAATGATCACTATTATTTGTCTAGTAACCGTCTGCCTCCATACAGATTTATTACAATACTGTGGACCATATTCCTTATGATGTATATTACATCCCTGTGACTGACTTACTGTATAACTGGAAGTTTGTACCTCTAATCCCTTGACCTCTTTCACCCACACCACCACCCACCTACCTTTTGGCAACCACCGGTTTGTTCTCTATATGAGTCCATTTTCATTTTGTTTGTCTTGTTTTCTAGATTCCACATATTAGTACCAAGTAAATATTACCTTCTCTATCCTGACATGTGACCTCAATCTGAAGTCACATTATGGTCCCCTACATTTATGAAGGCTATACCAGTAGAAATCTTCCCACACTATCTTTTATGCTTAGTTATGAACATGTCTTAACTTTCTTGCAGATTAAGTTACAAGATAGCTGAGACTATGACATATACATTCATATTCATTCTCAGTTCTTAGCATAATAGTATAATCAAGTACTCTTTCAAGCACTTTTTCAGTGAATTAACAAATTATGAACAATACACACCATTGACTTCCAGGAAAATTAGATTGAAGGAAATAACAGACACAGTGGAATTATAAGAAGACGATACTATTAATTTTATACAATGAATAACATACTTAGCTAGTAAACTGTACAAATGTAGACAAAAATAATACTAAAACTTTAAGTGAAACTTTCAGAGTTTTTCATTTTTCATTTCTTAATCACATGGAATCCAGAACACATAATTCAGATATATGTGATTTCTTTCTATGGTAATCTATCAAATAACTAAAGCCTTTCAGGAGGAGTAGAGAAACTAGTACATTTCTTGGCTAATTAGCAATCTTTAACCAAGGTAGAATATAAACATTTTAAGTGCTTCATTTTTTTTAAGGTGGTGATTCATAGAATTTTCTCCAGACCTTAGCATTCAATGTAAAGACAATTATAATTAAAATGAGAGTACCTTACAGGGAATGTTGTACCAGTTTCTATTTTCCTTGTTACTCTATAAACATATGCACCAGTATTTTATAGCCAACCAAGACTGCCCTTCTCTACTTATTTCTACAATCATTGAAACTTGATTTCTATCATCATTTCGTGGAAATCACTCTCACTCAAGTCATCTGTAATCTTCTGATTATTAGTTTCAATGACAATTTTTAATGCCTCTTTAATTTGTGCCCTAATTTGATGTTGATGATTTCATGTCAAATTCTTCAGGTTTTTTTTCCCCACATTTCTGGCCACTGAATGTCACTCTCTTTTATGAGCCTTTCCTACTTTGATCACTTTTTAAATATGATACTCTCTAGATCTCTTAACCACTATAAACTATGGTTTCAATTATATTCTAGAAACTGATGACCCCCCCCCATACACATCAGTGTACAAGAGTATTCTCTTATTTTCATTCCTGTGTTTCTGATTTTCTGTTGAACATTTCCACTCAGGTGTATCCAAAACCCATAACACGACTATTTCAAAAATTATTCCATGTGTTTTTACTAGGAGGCATGAGAAAACATCTAATGTTCACAGAAAGATAAGAAGGTCTACATGTCCTGAGACACATGATACGTAAAGGTTATCTCCACCTCCTCCAGTGCCAATGCATAATGCCTGAGAACTATCCTAAAACTAACTTTCTTAAAGTAAGTTTTAGGATAGTTTCTTAAATCCCTACAACTATACAGACACCAGAAGTGTAGAGCTGAAAACTCTAAACTACTTCTAAACATCTCTCAAATCCATACCAACTGCTATAGTTCTGGACAATATCATTTCTTGCCTCAGTTATTTCAATATTTTTCTCCTTTCTTGCCCTATTCCTTTCTCTTTTCCACTTGTTTGCTCTGCACTAGAGTGAAATTTCTAAATAGAAATCTAGTTAGTCATTCACATAAAATTTGTTAAATGGTCCCAATCATAGTCAAGATAAAATCCTAAATGCCATATAATATAAAGGACTTCATGATTTACATCCCCTGCTAATCGTTCTGCTTCTTTCTGCTTTGGGCCTTATGTAACAGCCTGACTGAATTACTTTAAAATCCCTAATGAATCCTTCTGTTTTTTGTTCTATTGTTTCTTTGCTAATTAAGTTCCTCTCAGACTCTGCTTTCATACTGTCTCCACCTGAAGTTCTACTCATCTGTCAAATATCAGTTTAAGAATAATCTATCTAAAGTTTTCCTGAAATCCTGATATTTCCATTATCCTTAGATCCTATTTTTACCTTACTGAGATGGTAACATATATTGTGTTTTATTGCAGCTCACTGTTTTAACATCTCTCTCCCTTCACTCTCCTGTAAGCTTCTAGGTTCAGTGACCATTTTAGGAAAATCAGTAAAATTCAGTTTCTGTTGAATAATATGGACTGATATCAGTATAGGTTTGTTTAATTGAATTGTGGGCTGACTGGTGTAGAAAACTAGTGAATATATTTTGTCTTTGGGCAGAGACACACAATATATTCATCCAACCATTTTATTTTCCTTCCATTTCCCAGCTTCCTTGCATCTGAGTGATGCCTTTAAATTTAATTCTGTCCAGTAGAATGTGGGCACCAGCAATGTGATGTAACTACTAAAATCTCCTGCTAGGTCTGCAGCTTATTCTCTCTTTGCCCATTATCAGCTAAATTCATATTATCAGATCAAGAATTCTGAAATCTTAGAAATGGCACTGGGTGCCTGCAGAACCATAAAGTGAACAAAAAGTATTGGTGCATCTAGAACAGTCATTAATTTATACAGAATGTGTTGCTTGAGGACTAGTGACTTTTAGAGAGTTTAATATTCCTTTTTACTTTCCCCACCTCCTGAGCAGGAATTAAGTAATTAAGTCAAATCTAGCTGCATTCATTCTACAACCATGTTGCTGAAGGTGGAGCTTTATGTTCAAAGAGGATAGATTTCACTCTACCTGATTCTGCAAGATTGGTTTCTTTGTTTTGTGTGTTTGTTTTATTTCTTGTTCTTTGGACTCTGCGGCTGATGATAGGTCTCCTGGGAATATAGATCTTATTCAGGGCTGGTAGTGAAAGAAACTGGAAAACCTGCTTTCCAACCTCGCCCCTACCCCCCTAATAAATCAAGAAGACAGAGGGAGACTTGGAAGAAAAAAAAGTGTGGAGTGAATAGTTTAAATCATCAGTTACAGAAACATCTGCATCCCACAAGGGGTTCACTTTTCCATGCCAATCTTGTGTTAAAGTATTCAGGATAAACTCCCTGCAGAATTTCTCCACTTGTAGCATAAACCCTGGGCCTTTGGTGGCTTTTGCAAAAGAAGTCAATTGTAAACCTAAGTGTGCTAGTCTGTCTTGTGATATGAGACAAGAGTCTTATGGTAATAGAGTTATTTGATATAGAGAATCTGTTCTGCACATTTTCCCCATGAATCTGTGGAAGTGGTATGTAACTGATCAGAGTATGATTTCTGGCCAAATATCTTTAACACGATTAATCAGAACCTCAAAATAAAATGGATGTATTCATTAACTTTTTATTTTCTCATACATGTAAATGTTAAGCTAAAGTTTTTGAACCAGTCTAATTAAAATAAGAAAGGAAAAAGAAAGCCTAGCAGCTGAAAACTGTATATGCATACTTACCTGAAATGATTGACAACACTGCAATTTTTTTGTTTTTTTTAATCATTCAAGTCACCACTGTTAGAGAAGGACAGACTAGGAATTAAACAATGCTGTGATTTGAGAAAATATGAAAAAGAAGACTTAGGTGTTTATTGCATAACAGTGTAGAGAATATATGCTTCAGCTAACAAAAATTTTGTGTGCTGAAACCTACAAATTCTGCTTAGATTTATGAGAAAAAAAGTAGAAGTCGCAAAATGAAGGTTTAACATTCTTAAGGAAAATCCCTATTCTCTCCCACTGTCCAAAAAAAAGTCAGTTGATTCAAAAGCATCCTTTATAAAATGATGTCAAAGAAGCTTCCTTGCTCTGCATTGCTGGACCAGTTGCATTCCATATTCTAGTTAACTCTTCGTAGTTTCTAATATTGACCTTTTGGAGACACCCTCCCCATCCTTCTTGTTGACCTCTGTTTTCCTCACTTGTACCCCATTCAAAGGACAACTCTTCACTTGGCCTGGTTTTTCCTGTAATACAGCCACTGTAAACTGTCCCACACCTCCATTTCTCTAGCTTAGACTCTTGATGATCAAAATTCTGATGACCCAAAGAAATTCCTACACTCTTTATAGGCAACCAAGATATATACATTTAATTTCTAAAAATTGTTTTTCTATACTATGGCATTTCTTCCTACCTTTTCACTATAATATTTCTTGACTTATATTTAGGGTAGAGTAAAAAACAACTCTGAGTATGATGAAAAAATTGGTAAACTCAAGGTTAACAATAGAATTTGTCAAGCTTCTCGTTTCTTGGATCACACTATTTCTGTTCAATAGGTATATATTTAATAAATACCATTTGCCCAGCATAGTCTTAAAGCTGAGGGAAAAAAAAAGAAGAAGGCACAGCCACCAGCTGGATTTATGTACAAATAAAAACAATGTAATGTGATCTTTGCAGCCGTGAAAGTATATGTGTGTCACAGAAATAATACAGAATTTAAACTAATGCTCTCAGGAAGCTGTAACCATTAGGAAAGCATCACAAAGGAAGAGATTCCTAAGCAGAATTTTGAAAGATCAGTGGGGACGTCCAGATTTGCATTAATTAGGAATTCCATGAAATGAAATAGCATGTGTCAATATCAGCATGTGGGTGACTGTCTTTGTCTCATTTAGTATCCACTGAGTAAAATGGACTCATGAAGTATGACATTCTTCATAACCCACATATTCTATTACCAAATCTATTTTGCATTGGAACATAAGATCATTCTATTCCCAATTATCATCAATATCATCTCCCTCACCCAAGTTCAGAAGGTTTATGTTTCTGTGTGACTACATCTTTACACACAGTTTTATCCGTATTGGAAGAAGAAATGATCTCTCATCTTTTTTCTCTTTTCTGTGGGCTCATTCTAGGACCCTACATAAAATATTAGAGCCATGTGGTAAGGGATGTTAAAACCCCCAAACTACAGATCAAAATTCCTTCCCCCAGTAGGGTAGGAAAATACCAGCGCTAATAGGAGATAAAATGAACAGATTCCTGGATACTGTAATTGCTTCTGACTCTATAGGAAAGAATGTGCTTGAAATAAATATTGCTGATGACCTTTATTAGCCATCCAGTTATTTAATAGTTATTTAATCAATCAATTAAGAATAGGTACCAAACAACAGGGAAACAATTTTTTTTAGACATTTTTTAAATGCAAGGCAAAGAGTTTGAAAGTATAATGCTATTTAAAGACCCCCAGGATACCAGCTGCATAACGCAATTTCCCTAGCCTTCTATGTAATAATCCATGCCCCAGAAAAGATTCATCTACAATATTGTATCAATATCAAAAAGTCAATAGAAAGACCCAAAAGATTTACGATTCCTCTATAATATCTCAAATAGAAAACAATGAGCTGGACAATATCTATAAAAGTGACAGATTGGGCTTCCCTGGTGTTGCAGTGGTTGAGAGTCCACCTGCCAATGCAGGGGACACGGGCTCGTGCCCCGGTACGGGAGGATCGCACATGCCGCGGAGCGGCTAGACCCGTGAGCCATGGCCGCTGCGCCTGCGCGTCCGAAGCCTGTGCTCCGCAGCGGGAGAGGCCACAGCAGTGAGAGGCCCGCGAACCGCCAAAAAAAAAAAAAAAAAGTGACAGATTATAAATCAAATTTTCCAGGAGCAAAAGGCTTCTTGGAAGCCCCCTCTCTAAAATATATTACCTCTCTTACATTAAAAAAACACAGAATAATAATTATACAGTGAAGAGCTATAAAGTTTGAATTGCTTAGCAGCAAACTCTATCCTTGGTAGACACTTAGAACAGGATTTATGCAAGGTCCTCTTCATTTAAATTTTTGAGTATCATTTGATGTTAAAAATAGATAAAAAATAAAATTATATAATTGTTCTTTTATAGATATGAAATATCAGACTGGGTCCTTAGAAATCATATCTAGTGAATACTCTGAAAAATATAAAGAGAGTGAGAAGAGAAAAATATGTATATGTACAGCATAAATTCTCAAAGTCACATTCAAGATTAATTTAGAGTAGGAGAGTTCTAAAATAAATATTGGTGAGAACACACACAAATCTTCAAAGCTGTCTCGGCTCAGAGCATATTTTCATGAAACTGTAAATTGTCTTACATAAAAGTGATTCTTGAAATGAATGTAACTGATTCATTCATGATTGAAAGGAAATGGAAGAGCAAGAAAGTTGAAAAAGAAGCTTATTAAAGTGTGCTTATGTTAGATCCATAACATTGAATAGTTACCACATTATTTATAAATATAAAATACCTAGTTTATTGAAATCATACAATACAATAAAAATCACTTTGAATAATGAGGCTTATGGAATAAAAGTACTAAAGTATAACCATAATTTACCATGTAAGGATAATGGTAATAAAGACAGGGAATACAAAATAAAAGTACACAAATGATTATTTGGATTATTTTTCAGAAGAAAACTCAACATTCTTTCCCTGTCACTATGAGTGAAGTATAATTCCTCCTTGCATTAATGTTGGGTTTGACCATGTAACTTTGGCTAGCAGGAAGGAATGATGCTGCAGCAAGCAAAGGTTTGGCTTGGATCTTATGATCTGATGGTCTATCATGGAAGGAATATACTCCAGATAGCCGGGGCCTCAGGATAGAACAAGTAAAACAGACCATAAGCCCTGTAGCTGCTGGTTCAAGCAAGATGAGATAAATATGAAACTACCTGAATTTATACCTGCAGCCTGGAGCCTGAGACCCAGAAACTGGAATCTAGAGTCTAGTCTAACCCAACTGATTTGCAGCCGGACCTCACACCAATGAGCATGAGAATAAATGATTGCTCTTTCAACTTCAAATAATTTGTCTCTTAAGAGCTACAAAGGAAAAAAAAAAAGCTAGAAAGAAAATAATGTATCGGGATCTCATGCACAAAATCATTGTTATAATTTATTATTTTTGTACTTTTGCTCACCTTGATTCTTCCACACTTGGCAGGTGAAAAATCATCTCTGAGGATGGTTGTTCATCCATGTGTTATTTCAACGAATCTTGAATTTATGTGAACATAAAGAGAATAGCCATAGGATGCAAAATGTTATGCATAATGACCTATTATTCTTCACTGATGGGCTTTAACTTTGTAGAAAGCATTCCGTTTGGATATTTTAAAGATCTTTAGGTTTGGTACTAAAGTTTATGAATAACCGAGTTAAGAAAATACAATCTTTTAGGAATGAGTGACAAACAGAATAAAATCATGTCAGAAAAGAAAGTGTCAGTGGTTGATTTAGACATGTACAATTGACTATAAAAATCTACCATTGGTTTGTGGTTTTATTGCAATTCTGTTTTTTCAGGCTTAGTTCTGTCACATGAAACTGCTGAATGTGATGGTCAGTGAGGTACCAAATGAAATTCACTTTATCGAGAAACAGCATACTTTCTTCCTAAATGAAAGATTTCCATGTTAAATATGAAGAGAGGAAATGTTGCATGGCTATCATGCTGTCAAATCCAAAGAGATTTGCTTGTCTTCCACACATGTTGCCTTATATTTTGAGTCACATTCTATAATTAAATCCAGAGGGAATGAATTGTAATTCTTTCTGATAACCCATCTTTCAATATTTTCACATAAATTTGGGGGATGTCTTGGTATAATAAAGCTAATTGGTCTCTGTGGGAAATACGGAAGTGCATTTTGAAGCAATTTGCTTTCGTTCGACTATGTGTTCTGTTTGGTATATTATTAATATGTGAAATAAAAAGTAAATATCTAAGCACATGTAAAGACATGCCTATAATTCATATAACAGATTGTGTTACATGAGGCCTGTTTAAGTTAGTTCTTTGGGACACAGATTGAACTTTTTCAGAAAAATAATGGTCTCTCCAAAGATTGGGATTCCAGACAAGACTGAAAAATAACTATCTAAACTCTAAAATGAATTTCAGTTATTTTTGGAATAAGGCAGAGTACATTAAATACATAAGAGAAAAGAAATAAATCTTAATGTAATTTATGTATAGGTTATATATTAACAATATCAGCATGGAGAAGACAATTCAGAATTTCACACTGGTTTCCAGGAAATTAATTAGTTGTACTCTACTCCAGACATAAAGAAAATAGACTCTAGGTTTGAGAAGAGCTAAATAACATAAACATAGTATACATTTAAAGTATATTAGGACTTCCCTGGTGGCACAGTAGTTAAGAATCCGCCTGCCAGTGCAGGGTACATGGGTTCGAGCCCTGGTCCAGGAAGATCCCACATGCTGTGGAGCAACTAAGCCCGTGAGCCACAACTACTGATACTGCACTCTAGAGCCCGCGAGCCACAACTACTGAGCCCACGTGCCACAACTACTGAAGCCCGTGTGCCTAGAGCCTGTGCTCCACAACAAGAGAAGACACCCCAATGAGAAGCCCCCACACCGCAATGAAGAGTAGCCCATGTTCGCTGCAACTAGAGAAACCCCGGGCATAGCAACGAAGACTCAACACAGCCAAAAAAAAAAATAAAAGTATATTAGAGAAAATGAAGGGTTCCAGAGAGTAAAGTTAAGTGTGTTGAGGGATAGGATGAGATTCATGTTTGTGGTGGTCCAGTTCTATCGCAGAATGTTATAAGCCAGAGTGGCTGATAGTGGTGGTAAAATATATGTGTATATCTATATACATGTATATAAAATATTATTTATAATTTATGTATAATATTTATATAATACATATATATTTAGTAGCAGGACCAGCTGATCATCAGTACTGACAGAAAAATTGGTGTCTACAGTGGTTGTAAAGTGGAGCTCAAAAGCAAATTTGAACAAGGAAGGAAACTAATGTGGTGGATCACGTATATTGGTATTTCACCTTTAAAGTTTCACATTGACATGGTTTGGCGGATAAGTCGCTGAATTGGATTGGGAATCGAGAGACATGTGCTCTGTTCTCCAAAATATTTTACCTGTTCTACAAATAATTTGATTTACTATCTATAACACTGGATCACATTTACTTTAGTATATAAAGAGGGTGCTTCACAAGATGGTAGCCACTGTTCCTTGTACTTGGAGATTTAAGGTTTAAATAAAAAAGGTTTGCTCTAAATGGAGAGCTGTCTTCTACCAGTTCTTCCCTCTTCCTTACCTAAGATATTGTGAGCTCAGTTTTCAAAAAAAATACTGATGACGACTGAAAAATCAAGTCATGTAATTTATTTCCAAATTGTATTTCATAACACTACAGCACAACACATCTATGACTAACATACTTTTGAAGAATAGTGCTTAGTAATTTTCATGTTGCTATAACAAGTGATATATTGACCTGGAATTCTTAATTTTAAAAAAAAGATATTTTCTTACTGAAGATTATGTATATGAAGATTAATATAAGCCCAAAGTTGTTTTAGAATGTGAGCCGGGACCTTTTATTCATTCATAGTCTCTAGGAGCTCTTATTTTGGAAACCCTATCGCACATTATAAGGCCATAGTAAAATGGATCCACATTCCACATCAAATGCAATTTGTTCTGCAATACTTTTGAAAAAGTTTTAGAAATTGTGTCCTTTAATTATTTATCGATGTGAGTAATCCATTTACTTGATAATTGACCATTATTTCCCAGCAGTTAATAGGTACTTAGAAATTCTTGCAAAATGAGACATCTCACTACAAATTATTTTCAAATGCAATTGCTCCTAATGAAGTTCCTATAATATTAATTTAACAATTGATAACAGCCACACAATGCTATGCTTTTATAGATAGTAGCTTATTTCCCATTATTAATTTTTGTTCCTTTTAGGAAAATTAGTTAAGCTTAATTTTAAGCTTCAAAATTCCTGAGTCCTTGAAAAACACAATGACCTTTAAGCATTGTGTCTTTTGTGTTTTGTTTGCGGTACACGGGCACCCCACTGCTGCGGCCCCTCCCGCTGCGGAGCACAGGCTCCGGACGCGCAGGCCCAGCGGCCATGGCTCACGGACCCAGCCGCATGTGGGATCCTCCCGGACAGGGGCACGAACCCGTGTCCCCTGAATTGGCAGGCGGACTTCCAACCACTGCGCCACCAGGGAAGCCCTAAGCATTGTGTCTTTAATGACTGTTGGAAGCAATCACTAGACATAGTTGCTCATGCCGCAGTTTCACTCTTGTTCAGATAGCCTGCTAGAGTCAACTCAGAAAAGTTCTTCAGTACACACGTTACCTAGAGTTTTACTACTCCAATATATTACTTGAGCAATATCAAGGTAGATCCCTTCACATCTCTAGGTTCTAATATTGTCTTTATCACTATCCAAGTTAAAACTCCAAGACCCAGTAAAAATTAAATATATATGTGCATATATACACACACATCCAAGTTACAACTTTAAACATTTCTTTCCACATAATCTTCACTTTTTCATTATTATTTTGTTTTGTCTTAGTATTTTTCATTGTTTTAGTATGAAATTCTATCAGAGCTCTCAGGATTGGATGTCACTGTGCAATTGTTTGCTTCTTGCTCTTATAAATGGCTATGTACTCAGTGCCAATACTGAAAACTGACAATACAACCAGTACCATAACTAAAAAATTATTTAAAAAATGACAAGTTTATAAAAAAAATGGAGAAAAAAGCATTGTAGGAGATTGTCTTTGGCATAGACACAAGCATTCTGAAAAAGACTCTGAAAGCAAGGGAGGGGTCAGGTTTTATCGTAACACAGATTAATGGACAGACTTCATCTAGTTACTGAGCTGGCGTTTCAGAAGGGAATTCTGATATTTACACTTGTTATATGTGACCTCCCATTAGAATTTTCAAGAATATTCTGAGTGGGAGTGGGTAACAAACCACACCAAGGAAGAAATCATAATTTTTTTGTTAATTTATCCAGTACTGAATTTCAGTGTTCTATAAAGTGTCTGTCAAATATTATGTTTAATACATATTTATTTAAAAACAATATTCTTGAAAAATGTGGACAGAGAAATTTTCAATGGTAAAAATAAATATAAATATGTCAGAAATTTCAATACATGTAAATGGACTAAATGTTCTAGTTAAAAGATTAATATGTTACTATGGATTACAAAAAATATACAGTTATATCCAATTTATCAGAGACAGGGTTTGAACTTAAGGACACAGAAGTCAAAGTAAAAGAACTGAATTAGGTATACTTGAAGAATACTAACAAAAAGAAAGCCTGAGATGGCATATTCATATTGGACTAAATAGACGTTAGGGGAAAAATATTGATGAAGATAAAAGTCTCTATACAATGATAAAAATATTAATTCTCCAATATACTATATATATATGTACATATATACACTAAATATTTTCAAGTAAATATCTAGACTTTACATATGTAAAACAAACAAAGGAACTACCAGCAACAGACATACTCACCATCACAATGAGATTTACCTCACATTTATTATCTGTAGAAACAAAAATTTTTTTAATTTAAATTGGTGAGAACGTCACTTTAGTAATACTTTAACCTAATAGGCATTACGTTTGGCAACTGCAGAATACAAATTCAATACATACAAATCAGTGGAAATATTAACCACATGCTGGGACAGAAAACAAATGTCAATAAATTCCAAATTTGATATTATACACAACACATTCTCTAATCAAATTAAGTCAATTAAGATAAAAATTATTATACAAAATTAGAAAAGATACATGTTAGGAATTAAGAGATACACTTCAAAATGACTCATGAATCAAAGAAAAAAAACAATAGAAATTAGAAAATATTTTGAACTAAACTATTTTTTAAAAACAAAATACATAAATGTGTGGCGTACAAATAAAGCACTTATTAGACAGAATTTAAAACCTATAAATGTTTAAAAAAATTTTAAAGGCTGAAATGAATGTGTTAAGGAGAAAATTAAGAACTTAGAATAAATAAAATCTTAAATAAAAGAGAAGAAATGATATATTAAAATTAACAATATAATGTTTCAAAAAGCCATATTGGGTTACCGTGGAAAAATAAAATAAAATACAATAAAATGATAATCCTCAGGCAAGTTTGATCAAGACAGAAGGAAAGCACACACACAGACATAAAAAATAATAAGATTGGAAAATCTGACATAACTACATAGCTGAGACAAATAAGTTTAAAGATTTTGTAAATAACTAAAAAACTTGAAAAAGTATATAATCTATAAATTACTAAGATTGGTTCCATTTTGAAGAGAAAAGCTGAGAAAAAAATGAGCTTAGAATAAAAAATAAATCATAATTACTATCAGGAATTGGTTGTCTATGTGGAAAATTCAAAAAGAATATAGATAAATAGAATTAAAAAGATAATCTAACAAGGTCACTAGATTCAAGAAATCAATGTTTATAATTCAACAGCTAAAATTTCATTGAACTGCTGCACACTTATTTGTGCACTTTTATGTAAGACAGTTGTAGCAAGAAAAAATTTGGTCTGTAAAAGTATATTTCTAAAAACCAACAAAAAATAGAATTATTAGAAATTTAAGCTATTTATAGTATCATTGAAAATATAGATTATCTAAGAAGAAACCTAGCAAAGAAGTTCAAGATATTTTTGAAAATATTATACATTTTATTGAATTATATTCAAGAAGACCCAAATAAAGAAGACCAAATGAATATACTATGTTTATGGATTGAAAAAGTAAATATTTAAATGTCATAGTTCTTTCTAGTTCATGCACAGATTTAATGCAATTAAAAAACAACTTTTTTTGTAGAAATTTACAAAATGAACCGATACATTTATCAATACAGGAAAAGCAAAAAACCAAGAATAGCTGAAATACTCCCAAAGAAAAGGAAAAATATTCGTGAACCTGCCTTACCAGATATCAAGTATCATTAAAAAGTGAAATTATTAATATAGTATTGGACCAAAGCAAGAAAAATTAATTCATGGACACAGAATAGAGATCAGTAACAGATACTTGAAAACACTTAGGAACTTGGTTAGAATTGAACTGATACTGCTGTTCATTGTGCAGTAGACAGGCTCTTTAATAACTACTGCTAGAACAATTGTTTGTCCACTTAGAAAAAGAAATCAGGCTGGATATTTCTCACATTAGAGACAAAAATAAATACCATTTTGACTACAAAATTAAATTACAGTTAAAATAAAATTATAAAGTTTTTAGAAGACAATAGATGAATGTTTTTTATTACCTCAAGTCCAAGAAGAATTTCTGTTTAAAAATATAAAACTAAAAATTATATAGTTAATTGTTTTATATTGAAGAAATTCTGCTTATCTAAAGACAACAAGAAGAAACTGAAAAACAAGCCACAAATCAGGAAAACAGTTTCAGACATATAAGAACAGTAACATATATATATATGTATGTGTGTATCATGTATCATATATCCTCTACTATATATTATAAAAAAAGAACTTCTATAAATCAACAAGAAAGAGACAAGCAACCCTATTAAAAAATAGGCAAAATCTTGCAGACACATTATATGGGGAGGAACAAGTAATAAATATATGAAGTTTTGCCTTATCTCATTTGAAATCAGAGGAATGCAAAATAAAATCACAATAAAATGTCATTTCACACATACACAGGATAGGTAAGAATTTTAACATCTGAAAATGTCAAGTACTAGAAGATATGTAGAACAGCCAGAGGCTAATAAACTGCTGTGATAATGTAACATGGCACAGCAAGCCTAGAAAACAATTTGGCATTATCTAATAAATTTGAAGATATGCAAAACATTTAGAAATTCTACTCCTGGGATATATCCTAAAGAAGTTCTTGCTATTTATAAGCTCCAGGAGACCTCTTCAAGAATATTGATGGCCTTACATTAGCAGACACCTGGGCAGAGCATTATCATCCATTAAGACAAGAATGGATTAGCAGTCCCTCTCATATTCATAGGCTATAGAGTATGATACAGGGTTGAAAATGCGTACATTACAGCTAATGTAAACAACACACACTGCTCTTAAAAACTTAATTATGATTGAGAAATACAAGTCACATAGCATAATTTCATCATAAACATATAAAATGGAACTACGTATAGTTTAGAAATAAAAACATAAAATTATGATGAAAAAGAAGGAAACTATAAGCACAAAATTCAGGATAATGGTTTTTAATCTGACTGAAAAAAAAAGGGACAGACAAGGCAAGGAGCAGAGGTGACTTCAAAATTATGGTAGGAGATATTTTATTTCTTAGCTTGGGTGATATTAACCAAATCATTACTTTTTATACTACTCACATTTGAGAGTCTTTTATGCCTACAAATGATTTTTTTTTAAATAAAAGTTCTAATACTTTCATCTCACACCTCAAAGGATTGTCTGTCATACACCCACTTGGAGGCCATCTACTACAGAATAAAGAGGAAGATAAGTACCCATCTTCACCAGAATTCCTTGTGGCTCCCTAAAGGCATATTTTTTTAATGTCTTATTGGGTTTTTGTAGCAGTATATCCTTTCTTACTCTATTTCTTTGGATAACTAATTCATTCTGATTAATCCTCCTTCAAAGGTATTTCTTGATTTCTTTTCCTATTCTTTAACTCTCCTAAAGCACACAAGCTGCCATGACACACAAATGCCCTCTTGGCCCTGATCCATTTTCCTTTATTTCTCTCTGATAATTCCTTTACATTTTATTTTTCTTAGTTTCATGTACTTCCTTATAATTACCACCCTCTTTAAATGTGGTTTATAAAAAAATACATGCTCAAAGCAATTCACTATATTTTCAGTAGAGGATAGCCTTTTCAACATATCATACCAGAGAAATTGACATCTATAGGCAAAAAAAAAAAAAAGGATTTATATATAAAGTATAACACTATAGAAAACTTGGGGGCAAAAAAAGAGGAGAGGATCTTTAAGATTTGGGGCTAGGCAAAAAGTTCTTAGTCTTGACACTAAAAGCATGATCCATAAAAAAAAATTTGATAAATTAGGTTTCATCAAAATTAAAAACTTTTGCTTTATGAAAGACCCCGTTAAGAAAATAAAATGATAAGCTATAGAGTGAGAGAAAATATTTACAACCTCATATTCAACATAGGATAGTGTGCAGAATATATAAAAAATTCTCAATACTCAACAGTAAAAGGCAGATAATCCAATTAAATCACGAGTAAAGATGTGTAGAGCTGTTTCACTAAAGCAGATATACAGTGTGCAAATCAACACATGAAAAAGTAAGCAGCATCATCAGCCATTAGGAAAATGAAGCTAAAACCACAAGATACTACATAACTATGAGAATGGCTAAAATTTTTTAAAGGTATAATAAAAATGACAAGACCAAATGCTGGGGCTTCCCTGGTGGCACAGTAGTTGAGAATCGCCTGCCAATGCACGGGACGCGGGTTCCAGCCCTGGTCCAGGAAGATCCCACATGCGGGGGAGCAATTAAGCCCGTGTGCCACAACTACTGAGCCTGCGTGCTGCAACTACTGAAGCCCGTGCGCCTAGAGTCCGTGCTCCGCAGCAAGAGAAGCCAACGCGATGAGAAGCCGTTGCACTGCAACAAAGAGTAGCCCCTGCTCTCTACAGCTAGAGAAAGCCTGCACGCATCAATGAAGACCCAACAGGGCCAAAAATAAATAAATAAAATAAATTTATTTTAAAAAAAAGAATGCATCTCTCATTTTTTTAAAAAAAAAAAGACCAAATGCTGGCAAAATTTCAGAGAAACTCAATTCTTCATACATTGCCGGCGGGAATGTGAAATGGTATAGCCACTTTGGAAAAGAGTTTGGTAGTTTCTTATAAAGAAACTAAACATGCAATTACCAAGCAACCTAGCAATTGGGCTCCTGGCCATTTATCCCTGAGAAATGAAGACCTATGTTCACATAAAAACATGTACATGAGCATTTAGCAGCTTTATTCCTAATAGGCAAAAGTGGAAACAATTACGATAGCTTTCAATGAGTGAATGATTTAAAAACCATTTAACCATGGATAAACACACTGTGGTACTTCCTTATCATTCAATACTTGTTGGCAATAAAAAGGAACACAATATTGATACACACAATTCCCCGGATTAATTTCCAGAGAATTATGTTGAGTAAAGAAAGCTAATCCCCCAAATTATGTATTGTATGATTCCATTTACATTACAGTCTATAAATGACAAAATTATAGAAATGGAAAACATAGTGGTTGCCAGGGTTTAAGGAAAGCATGGGGACAGGAGGGAAGTGGATGTGGCTATAAAAGGGCAACAAGAGGGATCCTCGTGGTGCTAGAAATGTTCTGGGTTTTGACTCTATCAAAGTCAATATCTTTTTTTTTTTTTTTTTTTTTTTTTTTGTGGTATGCGGGCCTCCCTCTGCTGCGGCCTCTCCCGTTGCGGAGCACAGGCTCCGGACGCGCAGGCCCAGCGGCCATGGCTCACGGGCCCAGCCGCTCCGCGGCACGTGGGATCCCCCCAGACCGGGGCGCGAACCCGGTTCCCCTGCATCGGCAGGCGGACGCGCAACCACTGCGCCACCAGGGAAGCCCCAAAGTCAATATCTTGGCTGTTTTGATATTATAGTAATTTTTTGTGAGATGTTACAATTGGGGGAAATGGGATGAAGAAAACACGAGATCACTCTGTACTGTTTCTTACAACTGTATGTGAATTTACATTTACCTAAGAAAGAAAAAAAAAGCTTAATTTAAAAATTAAAACACATGCTTAATGAGGGTAATTAAATTAGCACTAACAATCAAAATATGTACATGTGATGTTAGAACACCTTCCTATTGAATGAATATTATGCCTCTGAAGTATTAAAATATAACTCCATGGTAAAATTAAATTCATTTTATTTCATTTATTCATCATCATTTATCAATTACTCCCTCATAATTAACAAGACATTTAACTTAACTGTAGTAAGGGACTTTGGTAAGTAATGTAGTCTAACCCCTCATTTCTAGTGAGAAATGTAAGGCAGAGCTTCTCAAATTTTAGCGGGCGTAAGAATTATCTGGAGAGATTGTTAACTCACAGATTGCTGGGTCCCATCCACAGAAAGTCTAATTCAGAAGTTCTGGGCTTTGCCTGAGACTGCATTTCTGCTAAGTTTCCAAGGGTTGCTGTGATCCAGGTGTTGGACAATAGGCCATATTCGAGTAGTACTTTCCTTAAGGCCAAAGGAATTGTTTTCTTAAAGGCCACCCAATTCCCATAGCCAAGCACTATTTCCAGTCAAATTGCATTCCTTACCACCACTCTATTCTGGAATTTAGTTGTTGTTGTTTCATTGTTATTTTTAAAAGAAATATAATAAAAGAAGATTTTTCATCTCCACTGGGTGATACAACAAGCCATAAAGTAGAATTTCCACTTCTGTTGCACATATCTCTCCATGAGCTCATCAGATTTTATGAAAAAATATCAAAATTGAATTCACCATTTTAATTTTAGTTTAAAAAGGTAGAAGCTTTTGGCTAGCAGGAGGGAATGATGCTGCAGCAAGCAAAGGTTTGGCTTGGATCTTATGATCTGATGGTCTATCATGGAAGGAATATACTCCAGATAGCATTGAGGTTATTGTGTAAGAAGTGTAAACTTGTCACAAGATGACTTTCAAACACAGCACTCACACAGCACCTACACAGGAGCAATCTCTTGAATACAATCACCTTTCAACTGCACAGTAGCATTGCATCAGCGACCTTATTGTTTTGAACTGTGAAAATAAAAAAGCAACATTATTTTTTGTAGCATTGCTTAGAAGTAATTTTTAAAACTCTAGATATATATATATGATAACATTGCCATCTAATGTGTAATCCACAAAGAAATTTTACAGCTCATAATTAAATATGCTGTTGCTGTCCAGGTTCTGCTATGAATCCAGAGGAAAATCTTAGGTTACTACATCTGAATATTGCTAAGAAATAGGACACTAATTTTTTTCTGATGTGGAAAACTGTGATGTAATATATCACAAATTACTGAGTTTGTTCAAACATTTTCCTTCTTTTCTGATAGAGCTAATTTTTCCTATTTCCCAGGAAACAAAGCAGGGCAACATGCGTACTTTTTTGTATGAGTCTTAAAACTAAATGCTCATTCTCTGTCAAACTATTTAAACACTAATCGCATTTTGTGATAGAATAAAATTCATATTTTTAAAAATTTATTTATTTATTTATTTATTGTTGGCTGCGTTGGATCTTTGCTGCTGGGCATGGGCTTTCTCTAGCTGCAGGGAGCAGGGGCTACTCTTTGTTGCGGTGCGCGGGCTTCTCATTGTGGTGGCTTCTCTTGTTGTGGAGCCCGGGCTCTAGGCGCACCGGCTTCAGTAGTCGTGGCACACAGGCTCTAGAGTGCAGGCTCAGTAGTTGTGGCACACGGGCTTAGTTGCTCCACAGCACGTGGGATCTTCCCGGAGCAGGGATCGGACCTGTGTCCTGTGCATTGGCAGGCAGGTTCTTAACCACTGCGCCACCAGGGAAGTCCCATATACTTTTTTTTTTTTTTTTTAATAAAGTCGAACAATCATCAGAAATAGGGGAAGAAGGTTTACAAAGATTGCTATGGTGTAGAAGCTGCATTAAAATAAGAAAGAAATGGAGATCATGGTGAAGTACCCAGAGGCCTGGTGAAGAGCAAAAGCCAGCTGACAGTTGTGGTCTGACTTAATGAAAATTGATTACAGTTTCATCGTTCACAAAGTACAAATCTGAGATCCAATGATCTTTTAGGTACCTTCCTGATTTAACATTCTTAAATGTCTTTCTGAGGTGCAGTTCCTTTCCTTACTGAGGATAAAAATTGGTTCCAGTTAGGAAAGTTCTTTTCAAGTATCGCTGAACCCATAATCACATCTCCTTTCTCTGGGATTTCCCAAATGCTTTACAAGGCACCCAGTTTAAATCATTTTCAGTTTTCACAATCCCAAGTTTTACTAATGCCTCAAGTATCATAAAAAGACATTTTCCCCACAATATTCTATCCTCAGAAAGATTCACCACAACCTTAGGAAATAAACTCTTCCAAGTATTCATCTTTCTCAGTGTATATTTTCAGCAACAAATATAAAGATAAAGGCAGAGTATCTAAAATTGCATTGTTTTTAGGCTTGCCTAGGGTAACCTAATAACCATCTGTGGGGATGGAGATGCCCTCCACGACCACCGTTCTTGTGCCTGGACTAATATACAAGACAGATTCACAGGAGAAAAATCAATTTAATTTTGTGTGCATGAGAGGTCATAAAATGATGCTCAAAGTGTGGCCAAAAGCGGGCAGCTTTTATATCTTTTTCTACAAAGAAACAATAAATTTGTGAAGATCTGAAAGGACAAAGAAACTTAGGTTTGGATTTGTAAGGAATTTAAGCAAAGTTTGGGCTTGGGTAAAAAATTAGCAAGAAGTAACACGGTTTGTTTATATCAGCTTCTTTGCCCTGAATTCTGTCTCTGGTGATGAGTGTTTTTCTACCTCCCAGGACAAGGAGGACATATTTCACATGGGAGATTTATTTTCTACTTTCAGGGAGACAAGAGAGAAGGGTCAAAGCAACCCTCTTGCATCAGCCATTTAAGTAACTTTATTATTTTTTTAGTCTTTTAATAAAATTATTTTATTTTTTAATTGAAGTATAGTTGATACATAATATTATATAAGTTTCAGTACAATATAGTGATTTACAATTTTTAAAGGTTGTATTTCATTTATAGTTATTACAAAATAATTGCTATA
Organism: Physeter macrocephalus; assembly: GCF_002837175.3. Taxonomy (NCBI): domain Eukaryota; kingdom Metazoa; phylum Chordata; class Mammalia; order Artiodactyla; family Physeteridae; genus Physeter; species Physeter macrocephalus. The sequence continues at coordinate 61,956,984 of NC_041215.1, forward strand.
CTCCCCGTGTTATACAATATATTCTTGTAGCTTATTTTATTTATACTTAATAGTTTGTAACGCTTAACCCCCTGCCCCTATATAGACCCTTGCCCCTTCCCCACCAGTAACCACTAGTTTGTTTTCTATATATGTGAGTCTGCTTCTTTTTTGCTATATCTACTAGTTTATTATATTTTTAGATTCCACATATATAAGTGATGCCATACAATATTTGTCTTTCATCTGTCTGAGTTATTTCTCTTAGCATAATACCCTCCAAGTCCATCCATGTTGCCACAAATGGCAAAATTTTATTCTTATCTACGGCTGAGTAGTATTCCATTGTATGTATATACCATATCTTTTTTATTTTTTAAATCACGAACACTTCCAATACTAGAGACTTTTCTGGAATATATGGCTTTACTGGCATGGCTGCTTGCACTGTGAGCTGAGTCTGTACAGGATCCATTCTAAGCTTGCAGTGTATCTCTTCTAGGTGTGGAATGTGTTATCTCCAGGACCCAAAGAGCTCACCTGGTGCAGTGCTTCCTTCATTGTGGTAAGGGATGCAAGATGCAACCATTCATCTTTGACTTTGGAGAGGATACACTAACTAGAATGTTTCTGATTGCTGGACCCCTAAAATTTGCTGATGCGGCTGATGCCTGCATCTTCATAGGGTTTATTTTCCACCCTGTAAAACATATGTGTCTTACCACGGTCCACAGTGTACTAGTCACCAATTTCTCGTCTTGTCTAATCAGCATGATGTCACCAGCATAATAGATCTGTGAGATGGCAAGTAGTCTAGACTTCTTCAGGCAACAAGAGAGTAGAAGAGTTAAAATAAACATGAGGAAAACCTATAAATGAATAATTGTGTCTATTCTGTATGAATGTGAATTGTTTCTGATAGCCTTTTATAATTGGAAAGGAAAAGAGTTCATTTGTCAAATCAATGACCACATGCCACGTACCTGAGGCCTTATTAACCTCCTCGAGCAATGATACCACATTCTGACCCAACCACTTGAACTGGATCTACTACTTGGTTAAGCCTGCAGTATGCTACAGTAATTCCCCAAGAAAGACCCACCCTGTTTCTTCAAGGGCCAAACAGGAGATTTAATTAGAGATATGATAATGACCATCATGCTTTCATCCTTATGGGTCCTTAATGGCGTCACTAAACCCTACCATCCCCATCCCCCAGAATAGGATACTGCTTTTTGTTTCTATCTTGACTAGCAGAGGGGAAGTTTCAGAGGTTTCCACTTGACCTCCTCTATCATGTATCTTAATAACTCTTACCCTATAGACAAGAGAACCTGAGAAGTTCCACAGTCTTACTAACATTGTCTAGCATTCCTCAGAACTATAGAATATAAGACTTTTCTCACTTCCCGTGACTCTTATAAAGAGTATAGGAGGGTGGGAGGGAGGGAGACGCAAGAGGGAAGAGATATGGGAACATATGTATATGTATAACTGATTCACTTTGTTGTAAAGCAGAAACTAACACACCATTGTAAAACAGTTATACTCCAATAAAGATGTTAAAAAAAAAAAAGAGTAGTAGGAAGAAGATTGAAGCAAGACCTACTTTCAGAATTCCCCTTGTGGGGCTTCCCTGGTGGCGCAGTGGTTGAGAGTCTGCCTGCCGATGCAGGGGACACGGGTTCGTGCCCCGGTCCGGGAGGATCCCACATGCCGCGGACCGGCTAGGCCCGTGAACCATGGCCACTGGGCCTGCGCGTCCGGAGCCTGTGCTCCGCAACGGGAGAGGCCGCAACAGTGAGAGGCCCGCGTACCACAAAAAAAAAAAAAAAGAATTCCTCTTGTGTAGTTAAGCTTCCAGATGTCACAATGAAATTTACCTTTCCTCCTCTTATAATCAAGTTATCTATTGGGGAAAAACAGGGAGCCAAAAGGGGAAAAACAGGGAGCCAAAGGGGTAGTAGCTTATAGTTGTTGTTGTTGGCTTTTCTTTTGCCACAAATACTAGTCATTAGAGTCTGTTCAGTCACCTGATCTTGGTTGTGTGTCCTGGTCCTCTCTAGAATATATTAGCCATGTCCTAAGCATCTTTTGGTGAATCATTCATTTTCTCCCATAGGACCTGTCTCTGTTATGTTGAGATCTGACTGTAGTTATCAGTTTGAGGATTTAAACATTATCTTGTGAAACATCTGCCTAAAATGAGATACTTACTTAGTCTCCAGGAAATGGATGTTCTTATCTCCTCTATAATAGGGAAAGCTGCTGGCTTCTTCCATACCAAAGGGTACAGGGGAATCTAGGAATTCAAGGATTTTATATGCATCTCCCTAAACATTCCCATGACATTCTTAGGATTACACTTCTTTCCTATCAAAGCCCTAACTAAAGTTATGTGCAGAATAAAGCATGGGACAGGAATCAGCTAACATTTTTTGTAAAGAGCCAAATAATAAATATTTTCAATTTTGCAGGCCATATGGTCTCTGTTGTAACCATTCAACTCTACTATTGTAGAGTGAAAATAACCCAAAAAATACGAAACAAATGCAAACAGATGCATTTCAATACAACTTTATTTAAGGAAACAGGTCATGAGCTGTATTTGATACATGGCCATAATTTTGGACCCCTTGCATATGATTCTTGCTAGAATAATGAAGACAAATTTCTTTGTATTTTTTAATGATTAAATTTGGGACTTTATTACCCGTACAATCTCCTTCTAGAGAGAGGAAATGAAAGTCTCTTTATAGACTCCCCTAGAGGCTTTCTATCTCTTACAGCATGGCCTGAGTTGATAGTTCATTAATCTAAACCTCTCCTTCTCCTTCTTCAAGATGTCTTTGGTGTTTAACAAAATCCAACCCAATCTCTAATTATTATAATTATTATTGCCATCATATCTTTCAAATGCTAGAATAATTTCTTAAGATATATACCTTATTCCAGCACTCTGCAAGTGAAGAAAGTTTGAGCATTCATGATGCTTCATCAAGCTAGGATTCCACTAACAGCAGGTTCCTTCTTGCCTTCGGAATGAAGAGTGATCCAATTCCAGATTTCCAACCAGAGTGCTCACTAAGTTCTCCTAGAAACATTCAAATTCATTCAGCGACTCCCATCCCTTATTGTTGGTTTTGGGCATTAACACCTTCCCTCCCAAACCCTCCAGCCAGCTCCTGGCTCTGGCTGAGCATTATTTTATGAACAGAGAACACTCTCAGGCAGGAAGATGCAGGAAGTTATTGGAGCGTCTGGGAACTGTCTGCCGATAACATCCAGGTGGAGTGAGTTGATATCTGCAGGGACTGACAGGGTCTCTTACAGACTTTAAGTGGAGTGATTTGGGGAAACCACTGCGTGGAGGTAACATCTCAGTTGTCACTGATCCATAGAAACATAAAGAAAGAACAATAAAATAATTTTAAAAGAATATGTTATCATCATTTAATTTTAAATTATACAAAATAAATAGCAAATAAATTAAAATGCCATGGTTTGGGGTGAGTAGTTACGGTATTAACTGCTTTCGTGTAGATATCTTGGAAATCTAGTCAGGGTCAATGCCCTCCATTCAGTGACCACCAGGAACACATCTGTATTTGAACAAGCTGGACATATTACTTAATGCTGTGAGGGAGAAGAAGGCTCAGCATGGAAAACCATAGTTCATCTCAACAAAAGGGTGTTGGAAAGGACTTACGACAGGATCTGGCCCTGTGTTTGGTAAGTTTGGGGAATATTTAAAGAAGCAGGCTTTGCTGTGGATGAGATGATTTTGGGAAGCAGGGGTAATATATACTACGACTGAATATCTTAATAAATCTTATCTAGGAGGACGGAAGACCAGACCAGGATGGAAACCGCAGTTGACAGTTTTAAAGAAGTGGCAGTCACTCACTTAGCAGGGAGTGATATTATTATTTGGCATTTTTAGAAAAATCCATGTATCTAGATTTATGTAAAATTATGATATTTACTTAATGCTTTCTTTAATATTTTAGCATGATATATGTGCTTATATTCACTAGAATTTTTATGCTAGATAATTTTAGAAAGCTTTTATTTACTACTTCCCCTATAGCCCACTTATTTGTTTACAATATATATTGCTGAATTTCAGAAAAATTATCCAAAATTTTTCAGAATTACCAATCTGGATACATTTTTCTGCTTCAGCTTGAAGGAGGCTTCTAGAAAGTGTCTTTACTCTTGGTTCCAAAAGAGGAGAATCAATCTAATTATGAAAATTAAAATACTGCTGCATAGAAAGTTGTTTCTCACCATCTGATACTTACCTTTACGTTCAAAATAATAGATTATTTTAGCAAATTAACAGTTGGTTTTTTCTTATTCTATACCATCGAAATGTAAAGAAAGAGAAAACTTCTATTTATTTATATATTTATTTATTTAAAACTATTCTAACCAGAAAATGAGGCACTTAAGAACATAGAATTATTTTCTTCTTATACTTGAGTTTTAGAAGAAATTATTGACAAGTTATAATTTTTATTCTCAAAAGTTCAAATTTCTAAATGAGAGTTGATTAGAAACATAACAAATTATAAGTCCTGAATCATCAAATAAAGGATTAGTTTCTCTTTATTTTATTTACTAAATCTATTAAATACGTAAGTACATTTTTGAAACATTTTAAATTTGAAATATATTTAGAAAAAAATCTGGAAAACATTCTTTTACAGACAGTTGAAACTAATAGGATTAACCAGTTCCTCAATGATCCCAGTCGCTTTAGATTTGACCCTACCATAGAAGAGCCAAGTCCAAGGTACAGGCTAGGTCATACTAGAGTACCACTCAGGGGAAAACTGCCTCAATATTTGTTATCAACCAGTTGATATTCATAAGTATTTTATATAAATACTTTGCATCTCCTCTATTAATTTTCTAGACAAATGAGGAAGGTGTATATCTGTGTGTTTCTTTTGGGACAACTGTCTGGTGCTTTCCCTTTGCACTGGCTTCTAAACTCGGCCAGCCTCTTCTCCATCTATCACAATAATCAGATTTAGTGCACAATAGAGATTTATTGTGAATAAAAAATAATGGTAAACAACTAACAGGAAATGTATTATAGATTATATAGAAGTATAGTTTACTGTTTCACTTTAAAATGATCAATAAGAACACACAGTTGAAATGACCCTGTAAATCGCATTCTTGAGTGATCAGATGAAAAATCTTGCTCTATATAAACCTATGCTCTCTATAAATTACAAAAAAAGTTAAAGACCTTTGTTTTACATAAAGTTCTGGGATTAGAGGATCCTTGAAAATCTATTCTAGGTCTATCATTCCATAATTCTAACATAAAAAAATATACTTTCGAGGAGAGAGATTTATAAGAAGAATTCACGTCTCAGAGATGCTGCCACCTGACAATTTTGTATACACAAATCATCACCTACTGCACAGTGGGAAATCTTGAAGCCATGGGACAAACATGAGAGCACAGACTTAATCCCAAATATTCTAGGAAGAATTTAGCAGGTGATTCTCCACTTTACACCCCTGAGGAATAGGGAAAACATATGTCACAACCTTTAAGCTCCTCTCAGTATAGGGAACATATTTTAGCAATTTTATTCTAGAAGTTGGCATAATTACAATTTTCAACCTTTTTGTTGTGCTCTATAAATAGATCAGGGTAAGAGCATCATCACCTAGTTAAAAGTGATTAGCGAGATTTCTTATAATAAAATTTTGTTACCCCAACTTGACTCATTTCTCTTATTTGAGTTTCATTCTATGGTACATGGAATTTCTTTCTTTGAGAGTTTTTCTATAATCAAAAAATCTAAAAAACATGTTAAATTGGACAAAACATTCTATGTCACCAATAGTATTAATACCAAATTATTATTTCCACTTTATTCCAAGTTTCTTCCATAATTTAAACACTTCCAAATAAATGTTTCTGATGGTAGCAATTAAAAGCAAAATAACTGATCTCAGGATATCCTTATTTATTTCTAAGAAAAGAAGTTTTGTTTGAGCCAACATATGACATTCAGGAAGTTCATATTTGTTTAAAGAAAACTTTATCAATATAAAAATGGAAGATCATCGTATTATATTTTAACAATACTAACTTTGCAATGTTTAAAGTAAAATTATTTATGTATATATATCTTCCACTCATTAATATATGGTACATTTTTATTTTAGGTTTTACATCATCCTTCATGAGGAGTCATTACACAAACCCAAAGTATAGGACATTCAACAAAATAATTGTCCTGGACTCTGTAAGAATATCAAGGTTATAAAAGACTGAGAAATGTTCCAGATTAAAAGAGACCAAAGATTCATGAAAACTAAAAGCAATATGAGATCATGGATTAGATCCTAAACAGAGGGGAAAAAATGGCAATAAGGGCATTATTGAGAAAATTGGCAAAATTTTATCACAAACTATATAGATTAGATAACAGTAGTATATCAATATCAGTTCTATAACATATTTCCTGATTTACATAATTAAGTTTGTGTAAAAGAATGTCCCTATTTTTAGGATACATGTGGAAGTATGTAGAAGTAAATTACCAGGATATCTACAACTTACCCTCAATGATTAAAAAAGTTTGATATAAAAATATAAGGCAAATGTTAACAATTGATGCACTTGAGTAAATGGCATATAGGAGTCCATTTTAGTATTTTTTCATTTTTGGTAAGTTTGAATTTATGATTAGTTTACAAAAAAGGAATATCATTATATCCATAAAATAAATTATATAAATTTTAGATAAATATAGAGATTTAGTTTATTTAGATATGAATGTATGTTTCAGGATCCTTGTAAATATTTTTTCCTTTAAAGGACAGTCTTTAGTCTATATCTCTATGCTGTAAGTAAACATGGATCCACTTCCATTTTAGAATGCTCAAACATCAGAAAATTTGTGACATAAGAGCAAAATAATGATGACAATTCTTATAAATTTAAGGCAGATCAAATTATTTGGCTCTTTGAAGGATGAAACTAAGGTTTTAAAATCAATTCTCATTAACTTCTTCATCAAACTAAAGGGGATATGGATCCGATCTTACAAGTTGTATCATCTTGATTAGAGCTCCTCTCAGTGGCTTTATTTAGAATTTCACATTATATATATATGGATAAAAACACACACACATATATATTTATGGCCCCACAAATATTTAACTTTACAAGTAGGAAGAAGATTTATTTCAACACTCTGAAATGTATCGAAGTGCAACTACTTAAGTTTCTTTTCCAAAAATGCTGATAACAGTCTACTTAGTATGAAATATACAGATGCTTCCATTTAGTCCAACATGACCACAGACTTTTCACATCAGAGATATAAAAATAAAACTTTTTATTGCTTTAAAGATAGAACTGTCATTGAAAGAGTAAAGTTGGACTGTAAAAGTTAATGAAGAAATATAGTTATACGTTATAGCTTGTATTTTCTGCCTGTGTTTTCAAAGGAAGTATGTATTTAAGGGGCTGAAGTGAAAGTATTGATACAACTCATAACAACATATGCTTGTTTTCTCTTATCTCGGTAATTGATGTGAAACTAAATTTCTTATGTGTTAGCCACTCAAAAACACACAAGATAACAATGCCAATAAAAATGTATGGAAAGATGCTGAGTTTATATTTTGAATATACAAATCTTATGTTTGAGTCAGAGAGTTTTTGACTATTTGATTTGAAAGCCGGAGGAAGGTGAAGCCAAAAAGAAATGAAACAATGACACAGAATTAAATAGGATTTGAAAATTTCTCATTTGGTAGTAGACATTGTGTGTGTGTGTGTGTGTGTGTGTGTGTGTGTGTGTGTGTGTGTTGGGGCTGGAGGTGTGCAGGCGGGGATTGGCCCAGCTTTCCTTTCTTCCCTTGGGAACAGTTTTCCCTTTCTTAGGGCGAATTATTTGAAAACCCAGCTTCTACATGTGTTTTAAATGAAAGATGGCATTGCCCTGCTTTCCTGGGCACAGTGAGTGGTAGCCGTCTGACTCAGTATGACAGACAGCCTCCAAGTCGACCCCCTTGATTCTCACCTCCTGGTTTCCACAGCCCAACATATTATACCAGAGTTGGTCTGCATTACCAATACAACATGCTGAAGTGATCACATGCTACTTCCAAGATTAAATTATGAAAGTCACTGTGAGTCTCATCTTGGTCCTCCCTTCACTCTATCTCTCTCTTCCTCTCTCATTATTTGCTCAAGCAGAAGTCAGCTGCCATGTTGTGAGCAGCCCTATGATAATATTGCAAGGTAAGAAACAGAAGATTCATTTTGCAATGTCATTCCTGGGTGCCACCTCCACGGTATCAGTCTGAAGCATACGTTCACTTTTTCTGCTTAATGAAATCACACCTATTGAAACACTACTTGTTTGTTTCCAAGCTCAGATCAAATGTCATATCCATATTGAAGCCTACTTGAAGCTGTGGACATATATGGCTTAAGAATGGTGCTAATCTCTTTGATATTCTCATCATTATAGTGGACTTGTGGCAGGACTGGGATATTATTTGATCACCTTAACTTTCACATCATGTTCAGATACCAAACAGAACCTAAAAGAGGAAGGGAGGTAATAAAAGGGAGTATTATTAAATTGTTTGCACATTCCCTATTTTTATTTCACTTTTTCTATCCATTCATAAAAATGAATATATTTGTCTATTTCAATGCATAAAGCTACTAATATGGTTATTTTGTCAAAAAGCAACTAGTTATTTGCTACTTTATTTGCTATAAAATGAAGTCTTCCTCACAATGACATTTCTGGGCACTGGGTGTATGCTACCAGTCTGGTGGACATTCTTTTCAATTTTCACCTGCAGAAATCACATACGTTGAAACCTACCTCTCTTTCCAGCCTTAGACTAAAGGCCACCTAGATTGTGAAGTCCCCTGAATCCATAATAATGAGACAGATCACTTTGCTTCAAGTTTGAATCTTTGTTTTGTGTTATAATGAGTTCTATACCTCCATGCCTTCCCTATTTATGCACTCCTTGAAGTCAGGAACAATCATTGTCCTCTTCATGAGTTGTATTAACAGGTAGCTAAAAAAAGTGACTTTTTATAAGATTTTCTAATGTTGATAAAGAATTGATAGAACTAAAATATCACCATGTTATAACCCCATCCACACTGAATTAATAAGCATTAATTAAGCATTAACCACCAACATTAAAAATGGGGAAATGACCATTTTATTTCTCCTGTAATCTTGCCCAACAGGACCTTTAGTCATGACAAAGGATAAAACTTGAGTCTCATTTAACCTCTGGATCCAGTTGCTAATTTTCAGAAAATACAAAAGATGGAGAATCATATTGAAATCCACTCTGAGTGTGTAGCCAGCAAAATCAAGACTGTGGAAAATTCTCTAGGTCAAATAGCTGAATCCTTCAAGAATAAATTGTAAGACAAGAAAGAAGTAGATGAGGGATACATTGAATAAGAATTTTTTAAATATTAATTTTTTAAATGAACATGATTGAGCTATATTTTCTAAGAATTTACATTTGTATAATAAAACAATTTTTTAAAACAAGAAAATAATTACTATAAAAATGATAATAGTTGTTTATGGAAAGAAGGAAGGACTCATGGATATTTAGAAATGCTTCTGGGATGGTTGGTAATAATCTGTTTCATGAGCTCGTAGTTACTTGTCTTACAATAATTGTATTGTCTTACAATAACTTTTTGTCTTACAAAAAGTCAACAACACAAGTGGAGAGAAGTTAGAACAGAAATATTATTTTGCACAGAGATAAGAACAAAGGAAGATACCACAGACAGATTCTGTAATAGAAAAATTATTAATGAGAGGTAGGATCAAGATGGCAAAGTAGGAAGATCCTGAGCTCACCTCCTCCCACGGACACTTGAAAACTACATCCAGAACAACTCTCTGAGAATGACCTGAACACTAGCAGAACATCTCTTCTACAATTAAAGACATATAGAAAAAACACATGGGTAGGAGGGGCAGAGACATAATCTAGTCTAGACCCACACCCCTCAGCAGGTGGTCCACAAGTGGAAGGGATATCACAAACTCAGAGATCCTCCCTAAGGAGGAAGGTTTGGGGTCCCACATTGGGCACTCCAGTCCTGGGGACCAGCAATGGTAAGATAAGCCCCCCTTTAACTGGTTTTGAAAACCATTGGGGATTATGACTGAGAGGACAGGATGTCTGTAAGAAATCAAGACTGCATTCTTAAAGTGCTTGTGAACAAACTCTAAGTTCCAGCAGAGATGCAGCAGATTGAATAGTCCCTGGCACTCTAGATGGCCTGCTAAGACCATTGCAGCATGCCCCCCTTCCCCCACACACATACAACTCTGCTCCAGCCCCCTGCACCAAGGTGGTGCCCCTGGTGCACCTCAGGAGAAGTCCCTGCCCATGATGGGCTCCAGCTCTCTCTTCAAGGCAGCAGTTCCCAGTGCACCTCAGAAAACTCCTGGCCCACACCTGCTTTAGCTCCAACACTCCAGCCAAAGCAACTGGGCAGTTGCAGTCTGTATAGGGAAATTCCTAACAAAGACATGTCTTTAAGACCAGGAGAGGTAACTGTTTTGACTAATTCATGAACACAAACACAGAAAGTCAAACTAAATGAGAAGGTAGAGGAATATATGTTCCAAATGAAAAAAAAAAAAAAAAAAAGATAAAAGTGCAGAAAAAAATCTAATGAAATAAAGGTAAGTTACCCAAAAGAGTTCAAGGCAATGATCAAAAAAATGCTAACTGAACTCAGAAGAATGGAGAAACACAGTGGGAGTTTCAACAAAGAATTAGAAAATATTTTTTTAAAAAATCAAAGCTGAAGAATATAATAACTGAAATGAAAAAGACACTAGATGGAATCAACATCAGGAAATTGTTGTGGCCTCAGCTAGTGCTGAAGTGTTTCTAGTGTTCTCCAAAACCTGCATAAACAAAATCTCTTCTCTGTTACTATATCTGTCAGAGGAAACTCAATTTCTTCTAGGTTTCTTTTTCTGAAATCTTGTAGTTCTGAGTCTCTTTCAATTACTATAAATCTAATCCTTCTCAAGGCAGAGTCTCTCTACTCAGCTGCTTGTATCTGCCAGTTCCTAGATCTCTGTCAACAGCTCTATGACCTGTAAGCTTCCTGGAGCATCAAACTGTTAAATAATTTCCTCCAGTGAAATAATTCTTTCCAACACAGACTGTGGAATTGTCCTATATTCAATTGTTTTTTTCATAGATTCAATGTAGTCAAACTCTTGCAAAGTCTCTCAAGCTTTAACCAGTATCCTGCAAAAGTCATTGTAAAAATGAACAATGCTAATCTTAAATTAATGAATATCCCACTTTTAGTGATATAACCTTAATCTGTTCCCCATTACAAAAAACATTTGATTGTAGTCCAGACAACCTCTCAAGGAAAAATATATAACTTGGAACACTCAATTTTCTCTAAATTCTGAATGACTCCTCAAATTTAGACTTATTGCAAACTTTTATGTATATCTGAAATAGCTGTAGGGATTTCTCTTCTCTCTGCTTTTTTCCCTCCCTCCAAACAATGTGAGGATGCAAAATTGAAATTTAAAAAGAGAGTAAGATTTAAAAATATGTATAAAACATAGAAAAGTATATAAGCTTATGGACTAAGACCAAAAAAAGTATATAAAACATTTCAATTTATTTCAAGGGTAGAGTTATAAGTGAATGTTTTCTTTTGTGTACTTAGACCCCATATTAATATAACAAAAAGTGTATAATAAAAATCTATTACCTGATTTAGACACAAGCTGGGATTTAGTTTCAATATTTTAGGGTTAGAAATATAAGATTAAGGTCACTTTTTAAAGTGGGAGACATCAAGATGAAAATTTATTTTTGGGAACTATGTTCAGTCATCATCATCACCCCATATACCAATATAGAACTTTGGAGAAAAAGAATCTAACATAATTATCTAATTTGATAAAACCATGCTTTATTTCTGCCACCTAGTTCTTCTTGCTTTAATAATTCTACTGTATTGGATTTTTTTGTATATATAGTGGATTTTAGTTTGCCAATATAGGGAAAATAAGGAAGCACATGTTTATCCTAAATCAAATATTCCATTGGTGTATAAAACTGACTTGTGGCCTAGTGTGTGTTTCAGTGTTAATGCAGACATTTACTATAAATACAGCTTAATCCTTTCCTATTTTTTGATTTCAAAATTAATACAAATTGAAGCTGTAATAACTTTTCCTACCTCACCAATGCATTATCTTTTCACACACTGGGGTTCATCAAATACTTTGTAGTTTTCTGTTTTGAAATATAAATGCCATAACTGGGGAAAATACTGTATCTTGTGGATGAGGCTTACATGCAAACACCGGAATAATCTCTTTTAGAATTAGTTAATAGATAAGATGAACTCATGGCTATTATTTTTAAGAAAACTAATTCTTTTTTAATAGACCAATGTTTAAAATCATTTTACAAAGTCTTTGGATGAGAATTCTGTCATTCAAAATCTAAACTGTCACAGCCAACTCTTTTCATGTTTGTATCTTTCCTTTCCTTTTTTTTTTTTTTTTTTTTACATTCCATTTATTTTACTGTTTTATAAAAAAGGTAGGGGCTTCCCTGGTAGTGCAGTGGTTGAGAGTCCGCCTGCCGATGCAGGGCCGCTGGGCCTGCGCGTCCGGAGCTTGTGCTCCGCAACGGGAGAGGCCACAACAGTGAGAGGCCTGCGTACCGCCAAAAAAAAAAAAAAAAAAAAAGGTAACATTTGCTTCTGATAATGTTTTGGTAGAATTTGGTATTGTTTTGGTACAAAACAATTTGGAAATATACACACCTATTAGAATGGCCCAAATTTGGAACACTGACAACACCAAATGCTGACAGAGATGTAGAGCAACAGAAGCTCATTTACTGCCAGTGACAATGCAAAATAGTAAAGCTATTTTTGAAGACAGTTTGGTGGTTTCTTAGAAAACTAAGCATACTCTTACCACATGATCCAGCAATTGCACTCCTTGGTATTTATCGATAGGAACTGAAATGTTATGTTGACCCAAACACCTTCACAGAGATGCTTATAGCTGCTTCTTTGTAATTGTCAAAACTTGGAAGCAACAAAAATATCCTTCTAGTAGGTGCTGGATAAATATACTCTACTATATCCAGACAATGGAATATTAGTCAGCACCAAAAAGATTTCTTTATCAACTAATCAACTAAAGTTTGCTTTATCAACTAATGAAATGTATGGATGAAGCTTAAATACATATTACTAAGTGAAAGAAGTCAATCAGCAAACTCTACACATTGTATGAGTCTAACTATGTGACATTCTGGAAAAGGTAAAATTATAGTGATGCTGAAAAAATGACCAGTTGCCAGAGTTCAGAGTTGGAAGATGAAGATGAATAGGCAAAGCATGGAGGACTTTTTAGTGTCAAAAAAATACTCTTTATAATGTCTGCCATAATGATGGATACATGTCATTATACATGTGTCCAAACCCGTGGAATGTATAACACCAAGAGTAAATCCTCATGTAAACTATGGACTTTGGGTGATATTGATGTATCAATGTGGGCTCATCAACTGTAACAAGTGTACCATAATCATAGGGGGTGTGGATAATAGGGGAGGCTATGCATGTGTGGGGCAAAGGGGAATACGAGAAATTTCTATACCTTCCCTTCAATTTGGCTGTGAACCTAAAACTTTTCTAAAAAAGTCAATTAAAAAATGAACTATGAACAGTTTATTTCCCTCAGGTATTTTGTGTGCAATTTGAACAGTTATTTATGTTCTAATTGTTGTATGCTATAAAAATTTTTGCAGAATAATACAAAATATTCACATTACTAGTCTTTTATAAAGAGTATTTTCTCCTGCTGTTCCATGATTCTATGATTAATTTATTCTGCACTTTTAAGGAACTGTTCCAAATGGCTTGCTGTGTTTTTCTGGAATAGAGGAAGGAAAGAAAGCTAAAGACAACAAAAGATTAGATGACAACCTCCCAAGGGATGAAGTCAAACTTCATTTTTCATGTGATAATTTATCCTTTAATAACTCTGTCATGATGGATTCTTAATTGGGTGTCCCTGAATAAGAGGTTCTGACTGATTTCTGCTAAAAATACTGGGTATATTTTGTACATATCCGCTGATGACTTTTCTCAGTGCTATCATCAGAGTTCACGCACACATTCTTGGAAGTGAAAAATCAAAATTCTTCTGTGCATATAAATGATAGTTCAGCTGGTTGATTGTAGCAGAATGAGGGAACTTGTAAAAATCCATATGACAGCACAGGCAAGGAGTGAGTGCTGACATCTGAGAATAAAATATAAAGAAAGAGCTCAACTTCAAATCTGAAAAAACTGATGAAAGCACATTAAACCTTAAAATCCATGGTTCAAAAACTACAAGAAACTGCATAGTATATTAGAATGAATTGTTTTCTGTAGTTGAAAAAAAATGAATTAAAGTATTGATAAATAAATTTATTAATGATACAGTGGTTAGGGGCTTCACTGGTGGTGCAGTGGCTAAGAATCTGCCTGCCAGTGCAGTGGACACGGGTTCCAGCCCTGCACCTGGAAGATCCCACATGCCACGGAGCAGCTTGAGCCTGCGTGCCACAACTAAAGAAGCCCACGAGCCTGGAGCCCTTGCTCCGGAACAAGAGAAGCCACTGCAATGAGAAGCCCGTGCACTGCAACGAAGAGTAGCCCCAGCTCGCTGAAACTAAAGAAAGCCCGCACGCAGCAACAAAGACCCAACGCGGCTAAAAATAAAAAAATTAAAAAAAAAAAAGTATACAGTGGTTAAACCCAAGGTCCAAGTAGAAATTTTCCAAAATAACATTGTTCTTCAAGGTATAGATATTCAACCCAAGTATTCTTCTTTCTGTAAATAGTATCACAATCCAAACAATTGTTCTAGCCCAAACACTAGACATCGTCCTGGATTTCTCTTTCAGTATATAATCCAAAAGCTTATTTTATCTGTATTATTTCCAAAATATGTATCAGATATTTCCTTTTAATTTTACCAGGTATTAAGTTTTTCCAAACCAGCATCTTCCCTCATCTCAACTACTGCACTAGCATCTAATAGAAAGACTGTTAGACCCACAACCTCCAAGACCTATTCTCAGTTTAGAGGAGTTGCCTTACCACAAACCTGGTTTTTATGACACCTATAAGATTATTCTCACTAAATTAAGGATGAGGTGAATGGACCATGCACATGGACCAGTAAATAGAAAAGCCTAAACCTAAGAATTAAGAACTATGTTGGAATAAGCCCTTTTCTTCTTGATGCTAGTACACGAAAAGAAGTGGAAGAATATAGATCAAAAGCCCAGTAAGATTTTGGAAAAAATTTATTGCTAAAGAAATCACATGTCTGACCTGTGAAAGTCTATTGTCTATGTAACCTTAAACCCTCTCCTGGTTATCCAAATCAGCACTAGCAGGAAGAGTCAGCAAAGTGTTCTAGACACCAAGAGCATACTCCATGATGTGTTACAGATATTGTCACAGAAAACAATGTACAAGGAATTTTCTCCCTGAGAGCAAACTGGGAACTATGAGACATAATTTTAAAAGTTCCTTTTCTATGCATCTAAGGAGCTTACTGTAACCTCAGGGCTGAGATTTCAGCCTGCATTTCTGCACAGCAGATTTTATTTTTAATATACTTATGTATTTGATTATTTATCTTCATGATTTCTGGGATAATGCAGTAGCATTATTCAGTTTTTTAAATATGTTTATTGGAGTATAATTGCTTTACAATGGTGTGTTAGTTTCTGCTTTATAACAAAGTGAATCAGTCATACATATATCCCCATATCTCTTCCTTCTTGCGTCTCCCTCCCTCCCACCCTCCCTATCCCACCCTTCTAGAGGGTCACAAAGCACCGAGCTGATCTCCCTGTGCTATGCGACTGCTTCCCACTAGCTATCTATTTTACATTTGGTACTGTATATATGTCCATATATACACTACCACTCTCTCAGTTTGTCCCAGCTTACCCTTCCCCCTCCCCGTGTCCTCAAGTGCATTCTCTAGTAGGTCTGCGTCTTTACTCCCATTTGCCCCTAGGTTCTTCATGACCATATATTTTTTTTAGATTCTATATATATGTGTTAGCATATGGTATTTGTTTTTCTCATTCTGATTTACTTCACTCTGCATGAGACACTCTTTTGGAATTATGGTTTTCTCAGGGTATAAGCCCAGTAGTGGGATTGCTGGGTCGTATGGTAGTTCTATTTGTAATTTAATAAGGAACCTCCATACTGTTCTCCATAGTGGCTGTATCAATTTACATTCCCACCAACAGTGCAAGAGGGTTCCCTTTTCTCCACATCCTCTCCAGCATTTATTGTTTCTAGATTTTATGGTGATGGCCATTCTGACCAGTGTGAGATGATATTGCATTGTAGTTTTGATTTGCATTTCTCTAATGATTAATGATGTTGAACATTGTTTCATGTGTTTGTTGGCAATCTGTATATCTTCTTTGGAGAAATGTCTATTTAGGTCTTCTGTTTGATAGTGTCTGGCCTTACATTTAGGTCTTTAATCCATTTTGAGTTTATTTTTGTGTATGGTGTTAGGGAGTGTTCTAATTTCATTCTTTTAAATATAGCCATCCAGGTTTCCCAGCACCAGTTATTGAAGAGGCTGTCTTTTCTCCCCTGTATATTATTGCCTCCTTTATCAAAGATAAGGTGACCATATGTTCATGGGCTTATCTCTGGGCTTTCTCTCCTGTTCCATTGATCTATATTTCTGTTTTTGTGCCAGTACCATACTGTCTTGATTACTGTAGCTTTGTAGTATACTCTGAAGTCAGGGAGCCTAATTCCTCCAGCTCTTTTCTTTCTCAAGATTTTTCTTTCTCAAGATTGCTTTGGTTATTCAGGGTATTTTGTGTTTCCAAACAAATTGTGAATTTTTTGTTCTAGTTCTGTGAAAAATGCCATTGGTAGTTTGATAGGGATTGCATTGAATCTGTAGACTGCTTTGGGTAGTAGAGTCATTTTCACAATGTTGATTCTTCCAATCCAAGAACATGGTATATCTCTCCATCTATTTGTATCATTTTTAATTTCTTTAATCAGTGTCTTATAATTTTCTGCATACAGGTCTTTTGTCTCCTTAGATAGGTTTATTCCAAGGTATTGTATTGTTTTGGTTGCAGTGGTAAATGGGAGTGTTTTCTTAATTTCTCTTTCAGACTTTTCATCATTAGTGTATAGGAATACAAGAGATTTCTGTGAATTAATTTTGTATCGTGCTACTTTCCCAGATTCATTGATTAGCTCTAGTAGTTTCCTGGTAGCATCTTTAGGATTCTCTATGTATGGTATCATGCCATCTGCAAACAGTGACAGCTTTACTTCTTCTTTTCCTATTTGGATTCCTTTTATTTCTTTTTCTTCTCTGATTGCTGTGGCTAAAACTTCCAAAACTATGTTGAATAATAGTGGTGAGAGTGGGCAACCTTGTCTTGTTCCTGATCTTAGTGGAAATGGTTTGTTATTCACCATTGAAGATGATGTTGGCTCTGGGTTTGTCATATATGACCTTTATAATGTTGAGGAAAGTTCCCTCTATGCTTACTTTCTCGAGGGTTTTTATCATAAATAGGTGTTGAATTTTGTCGAAAACTTTCTCTGCATCTATTGAGATGATCACATGGTTCTTCTCCTTCAGTTTGTTAATATGGTGTATCACATCGATTGATTTGTGTATATTGAAGAATCCTTGCATTCCTGGGATAAACCCCACTTGATCATGGTGTGTGGATTCTGTTTGCTAGTATTTTGTTGAGGAGTTTTGCATCTATGTTCATCAGTGATATTGGCCTGTAGTTTTCTTACTTTGTGACATCTTTGTCTGGTTTTGGTATCAGGGTGATGGTGGCCTCGTAGAATGAGTTTGGGAGTGTTCCTCCCTCTGCTATATTTTGGAAGAGTTTGAGAAGGATAGGTGTTAGCTCTTCTCTAAATATTTGATAGAATTCGCCTGGGAAGCCATCTGGTCCTGGGCTTTTGTTTGTGGCAAGATTTTTAATCACAGTTTCCATTTCAGTGCTTGTGTTTGGTCTGTTCATATTTTCTCTTTCTTCCTGGTTCAGTCTCAGCAGGTTGTGCATTTCTAAGAATTTGTCCATTTCTTCCAGGTTGTCCAATTTATTGACATAGAGTTGCTTGTAGTAATCTCTCATGATCCTTTGTATTTCTGCAGTGTCAGTTGTTACTTTTCCTTTTTCGTTTCAAATTCTATTGATTTGAGTTTTCTCCTGTTTTTTCTTGATGAGTCTGGCTAATGGTTTATCAATTTTGTTTATCTTCTCAAAGAACCAGCTTTTAGTTTTATTGATCTTTGCTATCGTTTCCTTCATTTCTTTTTCACTTATTTCTGATCTGATCTTTATGATTTCTTTCCTTCTGCTAACTTTGGGTTGTTTTTTTTTTCTTCTTCTTTCTCTAATTGCTTTAGGTGTAAGGTTAGGTTGTTTATTTGAGATGTTTCTTGTTTCTTGAGGTGGGATTGTATTGCTGTAAACTTCCCTCTTAGAACTGCTTTTGCTGCATCCCATAGGTTTTGGGTCATCATGTTTTCATTGTCATTTGTTTCTAGGTATTTTTTTATTTCCTCTTTGATTTCTTCAGTGATCTCTTGGTTATTAAATAGTGTATTGTTTCACCTCCATGTGTTTGTAATTTTTGCAGATTTTTTCCTGTAATTTATATCTAGTCTCATAACGTTGTGGTCAGAATAGATACTCAATACGATTTTAATTTTCTTAAATTTACCAAGTCTGGCTTGATTTGTGACCCAAGATATGATCTATCCTGGAGAATGTTCCATGAGCACTTGAGAAGAAAGTGTTTTCTGTTGTTTTTGGAAGGAATGTCCTATAAATATCAATTAAGTCCATCTTGTTTAATGTATCATGAAAAGCTTGTGTTTCCTTATTTATTTCCATTTTGGATGATCTGTCCGTTGGTGAAAGTGGGGTGTTAAAGTTGCCTACTATGATTCACAGCAGGTTTTTAATCTTGGTATATAATAGTTACAACGATATGTATCCTTCTTTTTTTTTTGCATTTTTATGTTATGGAGATGGCTTCTTCCCTGACACCTCACAAACCAACTCCTTCTAGCTTCAAATATTTCTATTTTAAATTTTTTTTTATTTTTTAGCATATGAAAAGAATAGAGATATGTATATGTATAAATGAATCATTTTGCTACATACCTGAAACTAAAACACATTATAAATCAACTATACTCCAAAATAAGAAACTTTTTAAAATAAAAATAAAAATGCACATGTATAAAATTCAAAAAGCATTAAGAGTACAGTCAATGAATAATGGCAAAATTATCATACCCATGTAACCCTTCCTAGATGTAAAGGATGCTATATATGCCACTGAAATTGTCTTCTTGGTAGTGAGATATTCGTTCCTTCAGTTGCCAAGAGTGTTGGCTCCTCACAACTCTCATCTGAGTGTCTCTTGGCCAAAAGTTGCGCCTTTTTTTAGGTTACACAGCCTCCCTGTGACAGAACTTATTCAATTACAGGTTGAAAAATGAGTACAAAAGCCCAACACTCTTGCCTTGAATAAAACAAACCTCAAAAGCTATCTGAACTCCAAAGCTCACCATTGGGTCAGTTGAAGCTCCTGAATGTGTTTGGCAAAATCAGAAAAAAAAAATTTTTTCTGTCCAACCCTACTTCTCTTCTCCTTTCTATATATATTTTTCCAAGAGTTCATGAATGCAAATTTCTACCTCAGAGTGTATATCCAAAATAACCTGACCTAAGAGAGTTGGTAACAGAATTGATCCTAGAAAGCAAAATTTAAAATGGGATTTTAGAAATGGATCATTCACTGTCCTCCTAGCAATGGGGACTCTAATTACAGGTGGTAGATAGAATACTGATAGCTTTCGCATACTATAGCAGTTCATCTTTTAAAACTTACACTGGTGGTTGAACTGGGCTGGAATACTAATCAAAATGAATGCATTGGTGGGTACACCAACTCGAGCATTTGAGACATTAGGAGAAAATAATAATTACAAGAACTATAGAATTGAATGGGATTAACCAATAATTGAAGAAGAACAATGAAAGACTTAGGGTGATTAATCACCAATTCAAGGAAAAGTGTGAAATCCATAGGGTCTCCTTGGCAGCATATATAGAGACGATTTTACTGTAGCAAGAGGGCAGAAATAGGAGTTCATCAGTTCCAGGACTTTTTATAGTGGTAGCAGAGCTCCAGAAAAGGACGATGTTCAATTCCAGCAAGTTCAGTCAGCTATTATAAGATCAGTACCCTAATTGGGAAGGAGTGGAACTCTAGACTCAGGATAAAACATCTGAGTCAATGTACTTGAAAAGTTCAATTGTCAAATTTTCCTGAACTCTCCGGGCTTGAAGAATTGACCCACTCCTTGTTAAAGGCTAGTGATCCTCCTTGCTTAAGTATGGTACAGAAGCTCTGTGTTAAAAGCAATAATGTACACAAACCTCAGGATCTATTGCCTTCTCCCATTCTGGACACTAGACCAATAACTACAGTCAAGTTAACATAACTTAGCTGGAGAAATGCTGCAAGTGTTAAAGGGAAAAAAGGAAGTTGCAGAAATTGCTGTAGAAACTAGTCACATAAACTAGAAAGGGACACAGGAGTATATGGATTTGGATCCTGATGGTGTTATATATGTGTGGGTGAGGGTTTGGGACATAACTTTGGATAAGGAAAAAGTTATTAATATGGAAGGTTTGTCTCATGATTTAAGATTGATCTGTTTTTTATTGAAATATAGTTATACAATATTACATTAGTTTCAGGTGTGCTACATAGTGATTTGACATTTGCGTAAATTGTGAAATAATCACCACAATAAGTCTAGTAACCGTCTGTCCCCATATAATGTTATTACGTTACTATTGCCAATATTCCTTATGCTATATATTTCATCCCCATGGCACATTTATGTTATAACTGAAGGTTTGTACCTCCTAATTTCCTTTATCTGTTTTACCACCACTCCCATCTCATACTCCTCTGGCAACCACCTGTTTGTTCTCTGTAATCTATGAGTCTGTTTTCATTTTGGTTTGTTTTGTTTGTTTGTTTTGTCTTTTAGATTTCACATATAAGGAATATCATACAGTATTTGTCTCTCTCTGTCTGACTTATTTCACATAGCAAAATTACCTCTAGATATCAATAAAAGGTATAATACCCTGACAAGGATCACGGGAAATATTATTAACGAGTTGCTAAGATAGATGCTCCTTGGAAACTTGGAAAACACTATGACCCACACTATGGGATAAAGCAATTCCAAAATTGTCATGAAAAACAGTGGAGAAAGAAACAAAAAGCTCAAATACGTGACCAAGCTAGAAAATTAACCTTTTTCTATTAACAAAGCAGTAAAAAATTGCACTGTTGAGAGGGGCAGCAGAATTACTGAAAAGCTTGAGGGTGTCTTTTCTCTGGGGCCAGGACTGATGGCAAGAGACACTTTCACATGCTGATTTCTCTGACAACAATGGAGATAAAAGTAACTGGTGGCAAGTTCCAAGTGGCTGCAAGAAGTCTAACCCACCAAGAGCCATATATATATATATATATATATATAAAACTATGTATAACAATATATATGTAGTTGTTTGACTATTGTATTCCTAGGATCAAAATAAGTGGGACATCAATAACTGTATTGCTTAGTTTATAAAACAAAATAAATCAAGGATGAATATTAAGAAGTTTAGGGACATCTATCCCAATAAAATCATGTGTTCAGTATATGGAACTGAGCTAGTTCTCAGATGTAGAAGGACTGAGTCTCTATGAGGAAGGATCCTGCAATATGACAGCAAATATCTACAGTAATGTTTCCCCTAGTCTTTCCCCAAAAGGAACTTAAGGTCATTTAGGTTCAGGTGATTATATAATGGGTAAAAGAGAACACCCAAACTTTTCAAGGACTGTTGGACCAAGGTCTGAGGTGGTGCTTCAAGGAAAATGGTGTTGTAAGGACAAAGGACAACTCTGCCTGGAAAAGTTTCAGCGTTACACACTCTACTGGACTCTCATTGCCCTCCCCACCATGTTGCAATGAGTATGAAATTCCTGAGCCCACCTGGGTGACGGGACCTTTTCCTCTCTCATCCCAAATAAGGAAAGGCAACTGCCCTGTCCCACTCCCATGCTATAGAAGGAAGGTATATGTGCCTTGACCAATCAGAAAATAAAATTTTCACCTCGGCCGATTCCTTTGTTCTCTAGCTATAAAAACTGACTAATAGCACATGTTCAGGGTAGGCTCTCCCAGACTACTAGGAAGTCAGCCCGCTGTTCTGGCAGTGACCGTTCCCTCTAATAAATTCTATCGTCTTTACATTCTGCCTTGTGTCCAGAAATTCTTTTCCAACCCACGTTCAGATGACTACATTTGTTGGCCCATACGGGATCTCCAGGGATCTCTTTTCCCACCTCCTCTCCTCATTCTTTGGGACCCTCTGTGAACAGCCAAGCTGCCATGAAACAATGGAGAAACTCTGGCCAGGGCCACACTCTGGTGTGTTCCGAAGGCTCACTTTACCTCAGTAACTGCTGCCCAGAATGGGTGAGGATCCCTCTGTCTTCCTTCTGACTGAGGACTAGGCTGATTGGTATCGTGAGGGCATGGGTCAGGCATTTAAAAGCCATCAGGGTGCCTGGCACTTGAAGGCTCCCGTGAAAAGATAAGGGGGTCACAGGACGGACCAGGCTGTTAGAGCGTCTGCCCCCATCAAAACAACTTCCGTGCAATGTGAGGCACATAGTGGTTGAAGCAAAACACAAAGCCCACAGTTCCTTGGTTACTGCTTCCTCAGTAGGGTCAAAAGGTGGAATCCTCTGTCCTCTTTCCTTTTACTTCCATTTCTTTCTCCTGGGCTTAAACTGACTGCTAAGGACCTCACCGCCTCTAGATTGTCCCAAGAGCTCCTTTCCGTCCCTGAGGATCTTCTAACGGTGAGCCAATTCCCTGCTGATTTCCAGGGA
Source organism: Physeter macrocephalus (assembly GCF_002837175.3). NCBI lineage: Eukaryota > Metazoa > Chordata > Mammalia > Artiodactyla > Physeteridae > Physeter > Physeter macrocephalus. The sequence goes on from NC_041215.1 coordinate 61,980,097, forward strand.
TTCCCCTCTTTGTTAGCTGGTGCCCTAGCCACACGGTTTCTCATTTCTCTGGCCACCTCTCTCAGTTGGACTTGGCTGCCGAGAGGTCAGCTTTTTTGTGCCTTAGTTGCACAGAGATGTCACTGAGACAAAGAGGGATGCCTTTTTGCCCATCAGTGATTCTCAGTACCCCCATCCTATAGCATTGAGGCTAAGGATGGGTTCGGGTACGTCTATCCCCTTAGACTCACCTCTTAGTTGTATTCTCAGGAATTGGAAGGAATTTGACCCAGACAATCTCAAAAAGAAGAGGCTCATTTTCTTTTGTAATACGGCTTGGCCCCAATACAAACTGGGGGACCAAGAACAGTGACCTCTTAATGGGACTCTAAATTACAACACTATCCTCCAATTTGATCTTTATTGTCAGAGGCTGGAAAAGGATTCTGAGGTTCTGTACATCCAGGCCTTCATGGCCCTCAGTCAGAATCCAAGACTGAGGGACTCCTGCCGCATGTGTCTCTCCATGGCCGCTTTAAAACCTCGTCCTCCTCCCTCTCCTCCTCCTTCAGCTTCACTACCTCGTCCCTCCCCATTTCCCCCTCCATCAGGTATCTTGGAAGACATTTCTTGTCCCCGGTCTTACCAGCCTCTCCTAAACCTTCTGCTCCCCAACCCTGACCTCCGTACCCGGAAGCAGACCTTCCTTCCCCTCCCCAAACTCCGTCACGAGCAGCCCAACGCTCTGAATCGAGTTGCAGTATGCTTCCCCTACGAGAGGTTGCTAATAGAGACCTAGGTACTATCAGGGTTCGTGTCCCCTTCCCCATGTCTGATCTCTCATATTCAAGGGACCCTGGGCTCCTTTAGCCGGGACCCCTCCACGTTCTTCAGGGAATTCCAGGCCCTAACTATAACCATTGACCTAACCTGGCAAAATATTCCTGTAGTCCTAACTACCTGCTGTATCACGAGGAAAAGGCCAGGATCGGGGCCTTGGCTCAGGCCTGAGCAGATGAGACACATGCCCGAAATCCTAATGAGAACCGAGCTGGGGCAGAGGCAGTCCCACGGGGAGACCCAGGATGGAGATACCAGGCAAATGAAAATGGGCCAGCAGGAGGGCTCGCTAGGAGAAATTACATGATGACCTGTCTACTAGACGGTATGAAAAAGGCAGTCATCAAACCTGTCAATTATAATCAACTGAGAGAAGTTACACAGGAACCCTCTGAGAATCTGGCCCTTTTTTAGGCCCGATTAGTAGAGCTTGTGAGGAAATACACCAACCTAGATCCTGAGACCCCTGAAGGTCAGGCTATACTTGCAGTTCACTTTATAAGCTGGGCATCCCCAAGCATAAGACAGAAATTACAAAAACTAGAGCAAGGGTCACAGACCCCATTTTCTGTCCTAGGTGACACGGCCTTTAAGGTTTTTAACAATAAGGAGGAGGCTTCTAGGAATAGACGCGAACTAAGAGAGGAGGAAAAATTAAAACGACGTGCTCAATATATGGCTCTTGTCGTTACTCAGTCCCTCCCACAGCAGGGACCCATGGGAGCCCCTCTCCCATCTCAGAAACCACTGCTGACCTGCTGTCAGTGTGGTCAGCAGGGGCACACTGTCAGGAACTGCGGCACCACATACCCTGTGCCCTTACTGTCATCACAATGTCCATTGGAAGAGGAGTTGTCCCTCCCGCCCTCAAGTGGGGAGGCCAACACCACAACCACCTAACACCCGGGGTATTTCGGGTCCTGATCCCCTGGGCCGAGGTCAAAGCCAACTACCCCTGTCGGTGGTAATTGACTAGCAGGGGCAAGAATTGGATTGTGCTCTAGATCTGGGGCTCCTGGATGCGGATGACTGAAGGTGCCCAGGGCTCAATCTACAGGTCCCTATGTTCCCCATAAGACCGGAGGACTCCCGGGTAACCCTAGATGTGGCAGGGGCTACTATAACCTTTCTAACTGACACAGGGGTTTCTTTCTCAGCCCTGACCTCCTTCTCTGGTCCTACTTGCTGTTCCTCAATCCTCTTAATGGGGATAGTTGGAAAGCCCTCCTATGGCGGTTTTAAACCTCCCTTACCCTGTTCCCTTGAGAATATTCACACATTCTTTCCTAGTTCTCCTCGCCTGTCCAGTATCCCTGTTAGGCCGGGACATTTTAACAAAACTTAAAGCTACTTTATCATTTACACCAGTAAATATGGCTTTAACAGCCACCGCGAAGCCTACTCTAGATAAGGTCCCACCACATATCCTCCACCAAGTTCCCCCAGAGGTATGGGGGTACTACTGGCCTATCTACCACCGTCACCCAGTAGTCATCCATTTAAAGAATCCTAACTCTTTCCCTAGGGTACCAAAATACTCACTTAAGGAAGAAGGCTTAAGGGGACTACAACCTCTAATTTCTAAATTTTTTCAAACGGGACTACTAGTCCCCTGTAATTCCCATGCAGTACCTGATCCTAGCAGTAAAGAAACTTGATGGTTCCTACCATTAAGTTCAAGACCTAAGGGCCATTAATCAGGCTGTGGTCCCTATTCAGCCAGTAGTTTCTAACCCACATAACCTTTTGAGCCACATTCCAGCACAAACCCAAATAGTACTCTGTCCTGGATCTAAAGGATGATTTCTTCTGCATCCTGGTCCATCCTAACTCCCAATTTCTATTTGCCTTTGAATGGAGAGACCCTAATACCAGATACGCCCAACAGCTTACTTGGACAGTCCTACTCCAGGGTTTTTGGGACAGCCCCCATTTATTTGGCCAAGCACTAGCAAAGGCTGTCCTCACTGACATTAGGAAATAAAGGCTTCTTACTCCAGTACATTGATGATCTCTTAATTTGTAGCCCAGACAGACTAACTTCAGATAATAATACTATCCTTGTTCTCAAACATTTAGCAGAACGAGGGTACCGGGTATCCCCGGCTAAGATAAAGATCACCTCCCAAAAGGTTACTTTCCTAGGACTAGTGTTAACCCCTGGGAAGAGACATATCACTCCTGACTATAGAATATTAATCTTAGATATGGCCCAGACAGCTACTAAACCACAGCTTAGAATGGCAGGCTTCTGTCGAATTTGGATTCCTACCTATGGCCTGTTAGTTAAGTCCCTTTTTGAGGCCCTCAAGGGACCAGAGGATCTCACTCTTGAGTGGACTCCTGACATGGAAGCAGCCCTTAAACAAATAAAAAGGGCCCTAGTCACAGCCTCAGCCCTAGGTCTAACAGATTTGACAAAACCCTTCTCTTTCTTTGCTCACGAGAAAAAGGGAGTAGCCCTGGAAATATTAACCTAATCCTTGGGACCATTTCAGTGCCCAGTAGCCTATCTGTCTAAAACCCTAGACACAATATCTCAAGAGTGGCCCCCCATCTTAGGGCACTAGCTGCTGCAGCCGTACTAACAGGGGAAGCTTCCAAACTAACAATGGGTCAGCTGCTTACCGTTTATACTCCACATCAGGTCATGGATATCCTTAACTCCAAAGCATTTCATTGGGTTTGAGATAGTAGAATCCAAAAATATCAAGCTTTATTCTTGGAGGGATCAGAAATATCAATTAAGCCATGTACTACTCTAAACCCTGCCACTCTCTTGCCCAGCCCAAACCCCGACACCCCTCTACTACATCCCTGCCTGGAAGTAACTGATCATACCCGCAGTGCCAGGCCAGGCCTACAAGACACCCCCTTGCCTAACCCTGATGCAGAATGGTTTGCAGATGGCAGCAGCTTTATTTGAGAGGGCCAGAGGATATCAGGATATGCAATAGTCAGTTTAACAGAAATAATAGAATCGGGCCCACTTCATGGGGCAACTACTTCTGCCCAGAAGCAGAGATTATAGCACTAACTAGAGCACTACAGTTGGGAAAAGGACTACAAATTAACATTTACACATACTCAGCATATGTTTTTCATGTAGTCCATGCCCATGAGGCAATCTGGAAGGAAAGGGACCTATTGACCATGGATAACACTCCAATCAAACATGGGCCAGAGATTCTGGACCTGTTAGTGACCATAAAGGCCCCTAGGGAGGTAGTCATTGTCCACTGCAGGGCCCACCAAAAGGACCGGTCAGACATAACTAAAGGAAATAATGTGGCAGATAAAGAGAGGCCAACAGAGCTGTCCAAAATGTCCTGCAAGCTCCCTTGATCCCAAGTTTAGGCTCTTCACCCCCACAATATTCACAGTCAGAACTTAAAGAGGGACAAAACTGTGGATTCACTGTAACCTCAGAGGGGTGGCTGCAGGACTCAGACACCAAGCTCCTTCTACCAGAAGCCTCCCAAAGGAAGATTCTAAACTACTTTCATCAGGCTACTCACTTAGGAGTTAAATCCCTCTTTAAACTGATAGGGACAATTTTCATAGGGAAAGGAATTCTCTCAACCCTCCAATCTATATCCCAGGCCTGCCCAGTCTGTCGCCAACCCAGAAGGGGTTATAACACCCGTCTCCCCACTCTTCCACCCGGTCCAAAGGTGGGGGAAGCAACCAGGAGAAGATTGGCAGATAGGTTTTACTCACATGCCCCTTTGTAAAGGATTTACATATCTCCTAGTCATGGTAGACACCTTCACAGGATGGATAAAGGCCTTCCCTACTAAGACTGAGAGAGCATCCGAGGTTACCCTACCCTTGTGGAGTATATCATACCTCAGTTCAGGCTGCCACGCAGATTACAATCAGATAACAGCCCCGCATTTATTTCAGGTCTGACCCAAGCATTCAGCGAGGCCCGCCAAATCAGTTATTATCTTCATTCGGTTGGCATGGCACCCTCAGGTTTCAGGCAAGGTAGAAAGAGTCAATCAAGCTCTCAAGAAATATTTGACTAAGTTAGCCAAAGAGACACACCAAACATGGGTCACCTTCCTTCCCATTGCTCTCCTAAGAGTCTGGATCACTCCAAAGTCCAGGACTCATTTAAGTCCTTATGAAATCCTCTGTGGAAGACCATTCTTATACGGACCTTCTGGTTGATCCAGAAACTCACTCTCTGGCACAATATCTCCCAGCGTTAGGACTGACCCTTAAAAATATCTGGGAATACCAGGATCAAAATAGTCCTAAGCCTGACCCCAGTTTCGCAGAAACCCCTCCCCACTTAACTCCAGGCAACTTGGTGTATGTTAAGACCCTTCCACAGGATCGGAGGACATTTGAAGCGCTGTGGACAGGACCATATCAAGTCCTACTGACCACCCCCATGGCCGCCAAAATACAATGTTTCACTCCTTGGATTCATGTGCCACGACTAAAGACTGCCCCTCCTCCAAAAGACGAAAATCCTCAACTAGCTGAAGGGTCACAGGACAGCCCCTACTGTTGCGAGGCTCTGGACGGTCTCTTCAAAAGAGAATCAGGTGATGCCTCTCCAACCTGCAAGTCTCGATAGCCTGATTTTCAGTCTTATTACCCTCATTTTCATTTTATGGGCTCTCCCTCTCCCATGGGTAATTTTAGCCTACTCCTGTGGAAATACCTCCTGGTATTCTTGCTTGACTCAGGCATATCTAAGGTGGTACAGTCATAATTTCTCACACCCCGCCGCCTCTTAATTTAGGTGTATACTATTAATCAGCTCCTTCGTTTACTTTTTTTCGTCGTCTCCATCATCTCTCTCTGGTAGACCACCCCCGATTACAGTCTCAACACTCCGCTTTTATTACTCTTTATTACAAGATATAAACCTTCAAAACCCCCACCTATCAACCCTAACCCCTTCCCAACAACTGCAATAAGTATATCAGTTAACATGGGACAAAACCCTCCAGGGAGACTTTCAAGATTATACCCCAGATCAACTCTATCACATTTAAATATAACTTCCTGAGAACCATTCTGATTCTTCTTTCTTTTTCCATCTTCGCTCATACATATAACCCACATCTATATTTACCAACTGTTCAGGAAGCCCTTAAACTTCTTAATCGGCTGTCGCAAGGTTTATATAGAAACTGCTGGATTTGTGCCACTTTTGCCCCCCCCATATGGCCTCGTGGCACACCCCATTCCACAAGCTGAATGGAGCCAGCTTGAATCCTATCTAGTCCCCTCATATTTCGATAGACCAGGATGGGCCATCCATCCCAGAGTAAAACCGACTATAGATCATATACTCCTCAACCACATACATCAGAAGCCTCACTATAACCTTCGAGGATCCATATTCTCTTCAGTTTCTATGGTACGATCGCCCCCTCTATGTGTGCCCTCCCCCTCTCTTCCGGGACCCTCAGTAGGTAGATTCCTCAATATCTCCCAGGACTGTAATCATACGTTCACTCTTTCCTCTACCCTAACGTGGGTTCCCCTCATAACTGACGACAGAACTAACTACCGCCATTCTTATTATTATGATTCCTCTTTTTATAATACTTACTTCCCCAAACCCCCCAATATAACCATGGATTAGACTCAAGCTAGCTATTTTGGAAACTCCATCTGCCCTACCCCGTTTCCAAGTTGTCCCTATAAAAACCACAATTTTTCGTTCCAACCCTTCAATATTAAGCAAGAAGACTGTAAGAAACTTAGGACAGCTGAAGAGTATGACATAGGCTGGAACCCCACTATTCCTAATTTTAACTGGGCCTATAATTTTTCTATTCATCCCTCAGAAGTGGCTTGCCTTCCCCCTTTAGCTGGTATGACTTTAGCTACTACTTATGAGGGCATAGAACTTTCCCGCACTCATTTAGGGAAACCATACTTTAACATCACTATGGATGTCTGCTTAGACCCTACAGATCATACCTATTTCCTCTGTGAGTCTAATGCTTATTTATGTATTCCAGCTAACTGGATGGGGAACTGTACTCTTGCATACATTATTCCTAACCTTATTCTTGTAAATGACACTATACCGCTTCTCTTATACTCTCAACCTCATAAACAGACGGGCAGCTCTCACTATAATATCAGTTCTAGGTAGTCTCATTGGGATAGGAACAGGCTCAGCTGGACTTTTAAACTCCATTTTTACGGCCCAACAACTCTCTCTCGAACTCACACAACAGAATACCAACCTAGCAGCTCAAATTAACACACTACAAGAACAAACAAATTCACTGGCAGGAGTGGTCTTACAAAATAGAAGAGCTCAAGACTTCCTAATAGCTAATCAAGGAGGGACTTGTGCAGTGTTAAAGGAGGACTGCTGTTTTTTTTTGTCAACCAACTGAGCAAGGTCCAGACTAATCTCCGAGCCATTATTGAAAGAGCTAATGGATTCTACAAGGAAGGAGTCTCAGGGGGATTCGACTGGTGGGACTTCAAGACTAGTATCTGGTCCTGGTTCTCTTGGCTAACCCCTTTCCTAGGCCCTATAGTAGCTTTTCCACTTCTACTAATCTTCAGGCCATGTATTTTTAACCTCCTGGTTAAGCTCATGTCTTCCAGGATGCAACAAATAAACCTCCAAATGGTGATGCCACAAGAATACCAGCCAGACAACACTCGTACAACCCTTGAACAAGCCACCATCACTTTCCGTGGGGCCCACACTCTTCCCTAGATACACCCTGACAGAGAGCAGGCAATGGAAACCCAGGGCCCCATGACAACCCCGCTCAGCAGGAAGTAGCCAGAGAGAGTTCATCGCACCTTTTCCTCACAAAAGGGTTCCCGAACGCCTGAGAGGGAATTGGGTAGTTAGGTAGATATGAGCAGGGTATTCGATAGGGCCAAGGAATTGGCCCTATAAATAGAGGGGGGAATGTGGTGCTCCAAGGACAATGGTGCTTCAAGGACAAAGGACAACCCTGCCTGAAAAATTTTCAGCATTACACACTCTACCGAACTGTCATCACCCTCCCCGCCATGATGCGATGGGTAAGAAACTCCTGAGCCCACCTGGGCGATGGGACCTGTTCCTCTCTTGTCCCAAATAAGGAAAGACATCTGCCCTGTCCCACTGCCACGCTATAGAAGGAAGGTATATGTGCCTCGATCAATCAGAAAATGAAATTTTTACCTCGGCCCATTCCTTTGTTCTCTGGCTATAAAAACTGACTAATAGCACATGTTCAGGTCCGGGTCTCCCAGACTACTAGGAAGTTGGCCCGCTGTTCTGGCGGTGACAATTCCCTTTAATAAACTCTATCTTCTTTACATTCTGCCTCGCGTCTGGAAATGCTTTTCCAACCTGCATTCAGACCATTACAATACTGACACTAGACACTAAGTATCATCATATTCCCCATTAGACTGAGTACATTTGGGGACCTTGGCTTAGTCTGGCTCTCTGGGTGCTCATGTGGTACATGGATCCACATAAAGGTCATTTTCCTGGTTGATAAATATATAAAAATTAGACATACTCAATAGCTAGAAGAATACCCATATTGGTCCTTTTGCCTGTGGGTTTAGAGCTACTGTGGTGAGGAGAAGATCAAGGTGGTGGAGTAGGAGGATGTGAAGTTCACCTCTCCCTATGGACACACCAAAAATACATCTACATATGGAGCAATGCTCACTGAAAACAATCTGGAGAAAGACTCTTATACAACCAAGACTGTAAGGAAGATCCACACGGAGTCAGTAGGAAGGGAAGAGAAGGGATAACTTTGGGACCTGTGCTCCTAGAGGAGACACAGAAAAGGAGAGGTAATACATGGACTTGGAGATCTTCCCTGGGGATTGAGCAGTTGGAACTACATACAGGGCATCCCAGCCCTGGGATCTGAAACTGGGAAGGAGAGTCTCCTTTGCTGGTTTGAAAATTAGTAGGACTGTTACCGAGACCAAGCTTGCTCTGCTCACCGCACAACAGGCCGATAAATCGAAGATGAGATGTTGAGGCAAGGAAGACGACTTTATTCAGAAAGCCAGCAGACTGAGAAGAAGGTGGGCTAGGGTCCCCCAAAAACGTCTTATCAGAGTCTGGATGCCAGTTTCTTTTATAGAATCAGAGAGGGAGAGCCGGTGGGGAAGTAAAGTAAAAACGGTCATCAGTCTTGCAAAATATCTCCTGGAATGACCAGCCTAAGTGAGGGGATGTGTTAATTTCTTCTTTCTTGCAGCCATTTACAAGTGGACGGGGTCAGGTTGTCTCCCTGTGAGCTGAACCAAGGCGTTTTAGTTTAACATTCAGGCAGAGGGGAAGGGTTCCCTGAGGCAGGCCAATATGCATGATTATAATTTTAAAAAGCAACGAAAAGCAAAGGTTAAAGTCAAAGAAACACATCCAATATGGAGCTGATTTAGCTCTTGCCTGTTACAGGACTAACAGCAGGGCTGTAAGAAACCTAGACTCTGCTTTTGAAGAGTTCACATCCACTTGCGTACTTCGGAAACAAGGCAGAGGAAGCAGATTGACACTGCCCGGGACTCTGGCTGGTTTCCTGTGAAGGTCGCTGGTTTCCTGTCAGCTCAAACGCCTCATGCTACAAGGCACAGACCCACGCTAGGGTGAAGGCTGCCCTTGCTGAGGAGAGTGCGCAGTTGGGGATGGAGTATGTTCAGACCCAACACAGCATGCAAACTGTGTGAGGGCAGTCCAATCAATATATTTATGAAGGTATAAAGCACTGTTTTAATTATTGAGTACTTAGAGTATGTTGACAATTTTGAGGAGACAGTTGCTACTCTGCATTTTCTTTACAGTTTTATTGGTTATACTTGTTTTTGTTTTGTTTTTAATACAAACTTTGGTGTGAGTTTGATCAGTTCCAGAAAAATAGGGCTACAGGTGTTATTGTGGCATCAAATTATTTTACATTTTGAATGTATACAATTCATTATATATATTACATATATATAATATTACATATATAAAGAGCTACAAAAAGAAATTGACAGACCAGAATTCCCTTGCAATCCAGTGGTTAGGACTCCATGCTTCCACTGCAGGGGGCCGGGGTTCGATCCCTGGTCCGAGAACTAATATCCTGCAAGCCTAGAGGTACAGGAAAAAAAATAAAAAAGAAATTGACAAACTCACATGAATAGTAGAAGTTTTCTTTAAAATATATCTCTCAGTGATTGACAAATAATGTAAAGTAAAAATAAAAAACCCAAATGTAAGCATATAGAAATTTCTAAACACAACTAATACTTGACCAAAAGGACATGTATACACCATTTCACCCAATAACTATAAACATGCATTCCTTTCAAATTCATTTAGAATATTTAGATAAATAAGTTTATAGGTGCTTAAAAAAATTTTCTATCTTATAGAACACATTGTCTGACTAAAATAAAATTAAGCAACATTCTTACAGAAGTTACACTCGAGGAAAAGATAGGCACTAAGTACACAGAAAATAAAAGAGTCATATCAAGTACATATAAAAAGAAGTCCTAAAATTAGTAAAGAAAAAAACTAACCAATACTAAAATGGGAAAAAGACATGAACAAACATTTCAAAGAAAAAGAAACACATATGGTTTCCAAAATAGAAAAAATGTTTAACTTTATTATCAATCATTAAAATGAAAACAAAACCACAGTGAGATATGATTTTACTCTCATAAATTTAAAGAAAAAAAAGTTTGATATTAACAAGTATGGTGGCAATATAAAATAATAAAGATTTCTACAAATCTCTGGTAGTACAGTCACTTTTGAAAACAGCTACTAAAGATATACATATCGTATGACTAAATATTTAACTCATAGATGTATCACATAGAGGTGCTTACACATGTGTGATAGGGGATGGATACAAGAATGCTCATAACAGCTTTGTTCATAACAGAAAAAAAATATATTAACCAAAATTCCTTAACAGGGAAGGAATAAATACTTGCATATATATGCAACAGAACGTTCATTTGATATACACAAATATATTTATTTTATAATATAGGTATATATACATAGTTTAAAACAAGGCAAAACCAAATAATATATTAATTAAATGTGTGTATGTGTGTTTTAAAACTACAGAGAAAACAAGGAAATGAATAATGCAAAATTCAGAACTGTGGTTACCTCACAGAAGAAGGGCGGGCAATGTGATCAGTTAATGCACACAGGTGGATTCAACTGTATTTGTAGTGCTCTAATTCGTAAGCTTAATAGTAATACTTTTATTTTGTTATGTCTTATTATGTAACATATACATACATATAAACTATATATTATTTTGCATGTCTGATATCATTCAAATAAGAAAGTTGGTAAAATAAATAAAACAAAAACAAGAACTCCCTTAAATTTTTACATCATTCCATTAATTTTGACATTCTTCTTTTATATAAAATTCTAACTATAAATATGCAATTTTACATCTTGAAAATGTAAAAAAGCCACTTGAAAATACGTACTTTTTCCTTTGTTGAAAATAAAATGACTGCCAATCAAATAATTTGATTTTCAGCTATATTGGTATTAAACATTTCCCTTTCATACCAATATGTAAAGTTGTTCTAAATCTGCCTTCATGAACATGCCATTTGAGCTAATTACTTTATAGTAAATGCAGCTCTTAAATAATTGCTAAACCTTGGGAAATGCTTTCAATAATTGACTTGGTTTTCATAAGCGAAACTTGTGTTATTAAATTTAAATTAAATGCACATTTGAGACACAACTTAAAGCGTTAACATATCAGCATTTTAATAGCATAAGTGAAATAACTTGTAGAATTAATACCAAAAATAATTCAAACATAGTATTCAGAATTCTTTACATATTTTCTTTCATCTGAAAAATTTGCATAAACTTTCTATGTGTATTATGTCATCTGTAATGAATGTGTTTTCCTAGTTTCTGACATAACATAATTTTAAAATATTGTGTTTCCTAAGGTACAAATTTCCAGTATCTGTGACCGATAGAAAGTGATATAGAAAGGCTTATTTTATGGTGATATAAGTATAAATCAGTGAAGAAGTAACAAAATATTGCAGACAGATTCATATATCTAAATGTTAAATTATTCATAATTAGTTCTCATTGGTAATTTTTCATAAACTTTGTATTCAAATTTTTATAAATTTTATACAGTTGGGATGAAGAATGCACAGTTCTAATTTCCTTTAAAAAATTCTCTATTGTTTTCCCTCTTGTTTGTGCATACATGTGAATTTTTAGCATTTATTTATTTTTTATCTGCTTCCAAAAAGAATTTAAAAGATAGATGGTTGGATAGATAGAGATAATTTCTTAAGCATAATACTTTCCCCTTGGTCAATCTTTGTTCTTGTTAAAGATGAAAATCTTTCTGAGTCTCATACTCAGAAAATGGATTAAACTCTCTGGTTATTTTCAAGGAAATGTATATTTTATGAAGAAACGAGAAAGAAGTGGTTACATTACATATCGCATATGAGTAAATGCATAAACATATATTTTAAATGTTTCTTTTCTTCCACTGGAATCCTTTTTCCCTGCCCAGACGACTCACCTGTCTTCTTATCTCCAGTATGCCTGTAAGAAACCCTTTCTACTCTTCTCAAAAATTACTTTAAAAGTTACAGTTAAATAAGTAGTTATGCGAAGAGAAATTTCCTTAGCGTATTCAGCCAGCACAAGAATCTATGGGAGATATTTTAAGGCTTAAAAAGAAGATTTTTCTCTAAATTATGAGATTTGTGTGTGTATGTATAGACACACACAGACACACATATATTTGCTTGCACATATAAATGTAAACATACTACATAGAACAATGGAGAAGTACTATAGGTTTCTGACTGTCACAGAAGACAGATGTTAAGATTTTGGTATTATTTAAGGAACTTTAGTTATAAAATCAAGACACTCAATTCATATCCCATCTTGACCACTAGTTAATAAATCTTTGTTATCTATGACTGTGAAGTTGAATCTGGCCTCTGTACCCGGACACTGAATTAAATCTCGGAGACAGAGTTTTGGGTGAAGTAGAAAAGAATAGCTTTGTTGTTTTGCCAGGCAAAGGGTGCCACAGTGGTCTAATGCCTTCATAACTGTGTGTCCTAAGCAGGGGGACTTTGTGAGGAGTTTTATAGTCAAGGGGCAAGGTTTCTGATAAGGATCAGGCTGCTTGCAGGGCCTGCATTCCTTCAATAGAGAGAACTTTTGACATCAGGTGGTGAAGGTCGAACTGTGACCTTCTCTGGAATAAAGAGTTCTTTATCAAATAGTTAACATCTTCCATTTGTTGGGGGTTTTAGTTCTGCAAAAGAGCTCAAAGATATTGCTATGTGTATCCCTTGAGGGGGTACCAGGACCCTGCCCCAAGGCTGCACTATTGTTTCTTAACTGCTCCTCCCTTGTCTCTGCATCCCTTCCCTTCCCTGATGAGCAACTGTTTGAACCTGCCCTTTGGAACTCAGAGAAGGGGACACAGAAAAGCTTTTGTGCCCAGGAGGCCCACAAGGTCCTATTGGTTTCAACTGTCCTCCTTACACATGGGAAATATACATCTCATATATTAAGTCAACTACAATAAATTGGGCTTTGCAATATATGGATGTGTGGAATAAATATGAGAAAGACAAAAATGAGTCTCCAGCTTGGATTCCTTCTCAATAGTGTGACAAAAAAGGAATATGAATGATGTTTGACCTGCATGTGTGATTAAGCACCCTCAAATAGAACCAAGTCTCCTCCAGGTTTGGAACAGGGCAAACTTAAGAGATAGTTTCTTATTTTGACTCCACCACTCTATGATATTTTTATACCCTCCCTCATACTCAATTATTTCTCCTTTCTCCCTATGCTGAGTCATAATCACATTGTTTCTCCCCCATGAGCTATAATCCATCTCTCTTCTCTCATCAAAATTTCCCTCTCCTGTTTCTGTAAGGCTGTAGTTTTCACTTTTCAAAATTTGAAAGAGGAGCCTCAGTTCAGAAGTGTACACTAGAAGCATTCCTTACTTCCCTTAACAAAGAGATGGCAATTCTGCCTAGATGGTTACATTCCAGGACAATGTAAATATAACCATCATCCATTGATGAAGTGGCACATATATTAATGTGCTACATTATTAATGTAATGGCAATATATTAATTTGCAGGGTTATTTCTATTTACATAATCAAATGTAATTTTGGAATCTTTCAACTTTCTGTGTTGTCTATGCATTCATTCAAATTAAAATAGTTGTGTCATAGAATTCTTGTTCTACAAAAAAGTGCTATTCTATGAATATTTGTGCATATTTTAGAGATTAGTTTATGATCATATGTTCACAATTTTTCCATAGAAAATATAAGCTCCAAATATATTGGATAAGTAAAGATAATCCAAAGAATAAATAGGTTTGCCATAGATTTCAAACTTTTGAGGGGTAGCTAATCGAGTGCCTCAGGATTATCAGGGTTTCCACGTGAAATGGAAAATGGAAAGAGCAGACAAGGCTTCGCTCTTCTATTCTATTTTTCCTTTATCCAAAAACTTTTCTATCTGAATTTGGTTCTCACGGAAAATTTTATTTGAGGAAAGTTTTTCAACACTTTACAAATTTGAAAACACTGAGTTAATGGGTAAAAGAAACCCAACAAAACAGCCTTACAAACCTTAAAGTTATGGTGCCTTGACCATCCTTGATGGTCTCAGCTGCATGCCTGGTGCCTGCCACTACTCTTGGCTACAGGCAGAGGGCATTTGTGGATTGCTATCTCAGCAGTAGGACTCTGCTCCCCACCGCTTAATCTGGTACAGACTATATTCCACAAATCCTGTTTTCATTGTTTTTAACATTTTCTCTTTTGTTTTTATTTAACACTCCCCCTTCAAACAGGGTTGGACCCTACAATCACGTTCTTGCCGTGCAACTCTAGTCCTTGGCTGTAACTGAATGCACCATGAGTAAACACCTAAATCAAATAGGGTCAATGAGAGGCTCTTGCTTGGATTAGAATTAAATCTGAAAGTGGGATTACATGACCCTGGTTGTGGGAAATGGATGAATAAATTTACTAGGAAACGGTACCTCATTTTACGCCTGCATCCCTGTCAAGACTGAGGCTTTATAGTTACGAGTTCAGCTTGGAAGAGCTCCAGGATGTTATTACCACTTTTCTCCAGAAGATGGCAGTAAAATATTTTAGTTTTAAAAAGGCACCATGGTCTAACGCAAGTTGTACAGGATGGATCTCTACTGCCAAGCAGAGTCTGGACGAATTTTTTTTTTTTTTAATGTTAATAGTTGTTTATTAAATGAATGGATGCACTGCATGTCAATTAAAAACAGGTGGAAAATTTTTATAGATGAAGTAAAGTGAGTGATCCTAGATTTAATATTAAGATAGGACTGTGGTGGCCTAAATTTTTAAAATCCTTGTTTCAGTCCATTTTCCACTGCCTGTGAAAATCTGAAATCATTCTACAACTATACCTTGGCAAAATATTCTGAGAAGTGAGAAGCTGGCACATGTTGGCATGGATACCTAACATCCATACCGTTTCCCTTTGACAAGTTATTAACAGAAGTGTTTCACTGAATCTGATGGGCTTTGCTTTACTGAAGAAGCATTTCCTGCCAAAATATTCCTTTTCTGTCACAGGGCCAGCTGCAGTGGTCCATTGGTGCTATTGCTTCAGTCTCTCTTACCTCCTCTATTCAATTAGATGGAAATTTCACACACTGCACTTTTAAAAAGTTATTAAACATTTACTAAGTGCTTATTGTGTTCTTTTCCTTCCCCATTTCCTCTAAACTGTCCTAATCCAACTGTCCTTGTTTTAATCATCTCTCTCAAAGGATTCTGAACTGGATTTTCTTTCTCTAGCTCTTCTACTTTCTATCCATTTAGTCAACTGCAAGTAAATTACGTTTTCTGATGTATGGTCCTGTGACTGTGATTTGTCTCACCTGTTTATTTGGTGGCAGGGGTTGTGGGGGTAGAGGGTAGTTCTGGGCAATATCGTGACACCTAGCTTGTTGTAAATGTCCAAACGTTTTCGCTTCTCTTTCTATATGGTCCTTTTTCCCTCTGTGTGTGTGAGCATGTGTTTATGTATGTCTGTGTGTGAGTGTATATGTGTGAATTCAGAACCATTCAAGAACTATGCTGCCACTGCCTCCATCCTCCCAGAAGCTTCTCGATTATATAGTGGGATGTTTTATATCTACTGACATTTCACACCCATCTATTGATATTTCTATATCAATATCTACTCTTCACTATCAGCTTACGCAATCAGAATATATGGAAATATGTATACAAATAGTAACGTTAGTTACGACTGATAGTAATTTATAATTGATAACTTTGTAGGTGATTTTTACCTTCTCTCTTTATGAATTAAGTTTTTTAATAAACAGAGAGGTATATATATATATATATATATATATATATATATCATGCCAATTAGAATCAAAATTTAGATAGACCCATCCAGAAAAAAACTTTGAGAATCGGTTTTCATTTCTGTGGTTAAGAAAATGACTTGCTACGCCTACTCAGCCACACAACAAAAAAAACAAAAAATAGAAAAGGAATAAAGAACTCAAGGCAAATTGAAAACTTTACAATAAAAACATGATATTATTACAAAACAAGTAAAAACATAGTGTCATTTTATTGTTAGTAGAGATTAAAGATTCATTTGAATATAAGACTTAGCACTTTCTCTTTCGAATGGCACACATTTAATGATAAAAATTATGTTTCATTTTTTTACAGGTCAAACAGTGTTTGGTATTGCTGTAAATAATGATCAAATGATCTTTATATTATCGATGCTTTATTCATTTTTACTTAGTATAATCAACCTATAAGCACAGGTGATTGAAGGTTGGCCTATACTTTTAGGCAAATAATAAATGCTATAACCTTAAAGCCTGAAGTAATTGCAAGTATGAAAACGGTCAAGAGGTGGAGGGAATGGAACAGGTGTGAAGCATAGAAGGGTTAAATCCTTGGCTAACAGAGTGGCTCACACACATAGACTAAAGATGCTGATTCAGAAATGCATGTTTAAGTAGTTTACTCATTGAGAAAAAGTAACAAATAGGGAAACTAAATGTCTGCATGAGCAAAAGGGAGGAGGTAGTATACATATGCTTAATTCTATGATCTTTTTAATGTGAAGCAATAAATTCTGTCTACCTTAGGTATATCCAGAAGTAGAGTTAAAATCTAGTATTTAGAATTTGATGAAAATCTACAGAAGAATCTACTTCAACATATGCATGCTATTTTTATACTGAAAAAGGTGTTTATGGAAGATTATCAATTTTGACCTCTATGGCACTATATAAAAGAGTTTCATTACGAAGTATTTCATTTAAAATGTGCTTCCTTTTCCAGTCTGATTATAGTTCAAAGGTATTTTTTATTTAGGTTTTGTTAACTATTTAAGGCAGTCTACTGTAAATGTAAATGACTCATATGCTTTTATATCTTGCGAAAAGAAATGACTTCATAAATTACATCTCTTAGAAAATTGGATTGTATCAAAACGTAAAAAGAATATGTAAAGTCTGAAAAATAACACAGATAACACTTTTTGATAAAAATGCAATTTGATGATTCAATAATATGATAATAATAATATATCCAATAATATAATAATTATCAGATTCAATATTCAATTCAATTATCATATTCAATAATATGATAATAATATTCAATTAGATGATTTTTAATAACAATTGAGCAAATTAGACAAAATTTTATCAATCTATGTATTATTTTATAAATTCTCTTTATTATTCAAGAAGATATGCAAAATTATAGAAATATGATGTATTTTTACATTTCTTTAACAATCACCTATCTTGCAAAGGGTTCATCAGGTTCACAATTAGTAAGTACTTACTCCTTACAGTTAAACAACCTAAAGTTCAAATGAAGAAAATAGTTATCCATTAGCCCATATTAATATAAATAAATGTTCTGATAACTAAATTAATGGGAGAGAGTAGTCAACTGTCTCATGAAGAATTCCAAATTATTTATATAGATACTCTAGCCTCAAGAAGGTGGATCTTTCCTCCTCACTCCTTAAGTGTGAGCTGTGCTTAAGGACTCCTTTCCAAAGGGTCCAGTATGGGAAGCTGGGGGGCTGGGGGAGAGCAACTCTAGAGCCGAGAAACCTGACAAATACTTCCTCAGCAAGGTGACAAGGTCAAAGTCAACAGTGGTAAGTCATGTTGATAGTATGTAGCCTGGATATGATGTGATTAAAAATAGTACTTTACCTCTCTGATATTACTCACAATACATAATCCCAGTCTACTCAAGAGAAAGACATCACACAAACCCCAGATGAGAGCAGTTCCACAAAACACTTCACCATTACTCCTGAAAACTATCAAGGTCACCAAAAACAAGGGGTGTCTGTTCAACTGGCATAGTCAGAATGAACCTAAGGAGGCACGATGACTCAACAGAATCCTGGAACAGAAGAAATGAAAACCAAGAAAATCTGAAAAAATACAGACTTTAGTTAATAATGTTATGTCAATATTGGTTCATTAACTGTTAACAAGAGCACCACACTAATGTAAGAGGGGAAATTGGGCATGTAATATGTGGGAGCTCTGTACTTTCTTCACAATTTTTATGTAAATCTAAAACTGTTCTAAAATAAAAATTGTGAAGAAAGTACAAGAGCACCACGCTAATGTAAGAGGGGAAATTGGGCATGTAATATGTGGGAGCTCTGTACTTTCTTCACAATTTTTATGTAAATCTAAAACTGTTCTAAAATAAAAAAGTTTATTTTTGAACAGTCATTCAGAAAATCAAATTGAGGGTGGCATAACTTTATGTAGTCATTATATTTTTCAAAAAATTTTCCTTTCAAAAGAAATGACCTTCTCTGTATTCAGGAGACTGCATTGCAATTTTAAATAGTCAAACCATTTCACTGACCACACCTCTGAAACTCACTAAGCTTCCCACTGGTAAGCAAAGAATGGCCGTATGTATAGGCACTAACCAGTTGGACCATTTCATGGTGATCCAATCTCTTTAGCCATCTTGAAATCACTGGCTACTCATGACACAACTGGTTGGGCAGCAGTGATCAGCACTGATGGTGAAAGTGTGAGCAATGATTGAATTCGCGGTGTTGCAGGTTAGTTTAGCTGCCCGTGTGGAAAGTTTATTTCAGGTAGTAAAATCTACAGAGGATTTCTTATTGGCAATTAGATTTGAAAAACTACAACTAACATTGTCATTCCTATTAGCTACTTTAAATTATCCATTCCTTTACAACCTTAAGGATGTTGTTTGTTAAACGCTACATGGTCGTCTGGAAAAAAAAAAATTTTGTTTAGATTGAATGGTCATTTTGATTAGAGCACTGGTGTTTACCTGTTTAAAGCTATTATGGAAAACATACATCCTGTTGCAGATATTGTAGTCTTACCAGTCAAGGAACTAGCGTGACCTTCAAGAAGGAAAAATGAAATAAAAAGGAAGAAAAACTATTTTTATGAGAATCCAAGGATTTTTAAGGTACTGGAAATTATAAAATAATGTCAAAAACTCTGTCAGTTTCCTGTGCTTACCCATCACTAAAATTTAGCCAACACTCTCTCCTCACCCAAAGTGAATTTTTACAAGCTTACATGCCTCACATCTGCACATCTTAGCTAGTTCACACATGAGTTGGAAATGTAGTAAAAGCACCCTTTCCCTTCTGCCTTGTCATGTTGATACTACCCTGTTATAAAACCAGAACCTGGGAGGAGTAAGTAATGGTACAAGAATTAAAAACTTTTTTATTTCCCTAAAATTTAAGATGTCAAAATCCTGAATTTTGCTAACGTCATAAACGATTGACTAACCCTAGGAAAAGAGCATAGACAAAATAATATAGTAGTACATATCATCCAATAGTAACACACTGTAAAATATTAAAATTGACCTTATTTGCCATCTTTTTAAAAAATTTTCCACTACCATGAAATGCAGCTCTAAACCCTATGATAATGAAAGTCATACCTTCAAGTAATTTCTTCAGTCTCTACTAGATGGAGCCAAAGTATAAAAAATATGTCCATGTTCGGCTCTGCAGTCTAAGGATTCTTAAGCTAAAACAATTTTACTAGCATAATAAAGCAATGAAAAATTATAAGAAGCTGAATGTTTAGTTTTAAAGCTATTCACTTAGGATCATTTGGATTTGAATCATGGTTCATTCACATATTTTTTAATGAAAAATTCTGTGTATATAAACCTCATGTAACATATATTTTTCTAGAATCATTCATTGGCTAAATTTTAGATATTTTCTACCTCTAATATATTTGAAAATTTATACAAAAAATCCAGTTGACTCTTAATATTTTAAAATATATATATTTTTTATTTTTTGTATAAAAAAGATGGAAGAGAAAATGACAGTGAAAGAAATGGTGAGGTGTGTTATAAAATCAGACTGGTTTATAATAGCATAAAAAGAAACAAAGAATATAATTAGTTTTAACTATTCCTTTACACGTTTTTCTTTAAAAAAATATCTGTTTCCTATATCATGCCATTGAATTGTCTATGCCTTGATTAGTTCACAATGTAGGTCTCCTTTTGCTTTTCAAACAACTATTTTTGGCTTTCTGAATGGTCAGTTAAGAGAATCCAAAAAACAAAACCCAAAATATTAAACAAGTGCTTTCTATTGTAATTTTTTTATTCTAGGAATAATCTTATTTCAAAATCATAGAAAGTCACAAAATTTTAATGTACATATAAAACTGAAACTAAAATATCTTTTTAAAAAACTTTTCCCAAAGGTACAAGCCTAAAAGGTCAATCACAAAAAATTTAATGTGTTGGCAAACTCATAACACTCTCTGTTAAATAAATGTATTTACTTCACATAAATGAAGAAATTGCTCTTGAGATATTTGGCAGATGACTGAGTCTCAGAATGATGATGGCAAAGTACTTGCTTGACTAAGTATTTCACATTTATAAAGTGAATTTTGTCAGTTCTTTTAGCAAATTTTTTTTTCTGGTTATATATTACCAACCTTTACAGATAATGTAAATAACAGCTGGTTGCATAATGAACATTTTGTCCAATAAACACATTCCTCTTCCATCCTTGAAACCAAATATATTAGATGCATAATTCTTTTCTTTGCTGATTCTACCAAATCAATTGAGTAGTTTAGCAATGTGTAAGCACAGCGTTTACAGATAAGTTGGACTTATTACTTGCAGCACAGAATGAGGGGTCTGTAACATATAGGCTGCCTCACAAAAATGCAAATAATCAGTATTAATAATTCAGTCAAATAACAGTGGTCAGGTTTTTTTTTAAAAAAAAAACAGAAAATTAAACATGTTTTGTGGAATCATGTTGAAAAAAATCTAGTTGTTTTATTGCTTTTTCTACATTTTAATTGTTTTAATCAAGGTTGTGTTGTAACCATAGAAAAGTTTAGGTGAAATAAATTGTAAATGGAACAGTGATTAGCCACTACTTTAATAAACAGGTAAAAGAGATGCTGTGATTCTTCAAAATATCTCAATATATAATTTACATTGGGATTTTAGAAGGTGAATTTGATTGTAGTAAATATTTATAAAATATGCTTGTAGATTATCAGCCAGTTTTTCAGTTTTTCATTCTTGTGAAATATTTGTAGACATAAATTGACAAGTAACAAAGCAAAAAAGAAAAAAAAGAAAGAAAATTAAGATTTTCAAGTGCTTGCAGGTCTATCGGAATGATAATATCTAAGAATACGTTGAATGAATAACATTTCTTCCAAGGAAATTAAAATTTATTTGTATATATTATTTGTTATGTAACAGTTGTAGGGATTTAAAGCTATGATTGTAGCTCACAAAAAAATAAAGCCAGTAAATTCATAAGATTAGATAATTTACTAGTAAAATTATACATTTTTCATAGAATTATTCAAGTATTACCAGTAAAGAAAAAGAAGAGAGGAGGACTGGAGACAACAGAAGGAAGGAAAAGTAGAGAAAGTAGTGGGCAGTACCTAAAATATAGAAGAAGTCTCTTGATTTTAATTAATGATTTAATACAGATCTTTTTTTTTAACATCTTTATTGGAGTATAATTGCTTTACAATGGTGTGTTAGTTTCTGCTTTATAACAAAGTGAATCAGTTATACATATACATATATCCCCATATCTCTTCCCTGTTGCGTCTCCCTCCCTCCCCCCCTAAGTTCTTCATGACCATTTTTTTGCTTGGTTTTTAGATTCCATATATATGTATTAGCATACGGTGTTTGTTTTTCTCTTTCTGACTTACTTCACTCTGTATGACAGACTCTAGGTCCATCCACCTCACTACAAATGACTCAGTTTCGTTTCTTTTTATGGCTGAGTAATATTCCATGGTGTATGTGCCACATCTTCTTTAACCATTCATCTGTTGATGGACATGTAGGTTGCTTCCATGGCTATTGTAAATAGAGCTGCAATGAACATTGTGGTACATTACTCTTTTGGAATTATGGTTTTCTCAGGGTATATGCCCAGTAGTGGGATTGCTGGGTCGTATGGTAGTTCTATTTTTAGTTTTTTAAGGAACGGCCATACTGTTCTCCATAGTGGCTGTATCAATTTACATTCCCACTAACAGTGCAAGAGGGTTCCCTTTTCTCCACACCCTCTCCAGCATTTATTGTTTGTAGATTTTTTGATGATGGCCATTCTGACCTGTGTGAGATGATATCTCATTGTAGTTTTGATTTGCATTTCTCTAATGATTAATGATGTTGAGCATTCTTTCATGTGTTTGTTGGCAATCTGTATATCTTCTTTGGAGAAATGTCTATTTAGGTCTTCTTCCCATTTTTGGATTGGGTTGTTTGTTTTTTTGATATTGAGCTGCATGAGCTGCTTAACAACATGTCTATAGCACTGCTTTTGCATCATATTGCATATCTTCTTTTATAATAATTGATTTTGCCTTTTAACTGGAATTGAGGAAACTAATTGCCCTCAATTCTGCTCTCATTAGTGTTAAGTAGAGATTATATGTGCTTTGTTTATTTTTTTGTGTTATTTTGTTTGTTGTTTTTAAATTTTTTCATACAACCTAGTGTGAACTTCTATACATGATGAATACTTTTAACTCGTTGTCACCTATTCTTTTACTAATAGTGTTGAATCAGAATATGCAACTACTGGAAATAAGTAGGTAAATAATCACAAGTTGCTAAAAATTACTTCTTTTGTGATGTTTAAACAGAAGAAAAATTTACTGCTTACTTTTAATATAGTGTAGTTACTTTAGTAGAGAAGACCAATGAGATATATTAAAACTTCCAGAAAAAGGAATATTGTATATATAGAATGCACTTTGTTTTTTTAAGAATATATAATTTTGCCTTCTTAATTTATTTATCAGAAAGGAAGAGGAGCCAGTATCAGTTTAACTATTGTTATTAAAGTATGAGTATTTTTTTTCATACGAACTAAAAATACATGTAGGTTTCCATGGCAGCAAGCAGCACCTTTTTCTGTTCTAAAAATCTTATGTATTAACAGTTGACAAACTTTAGAATATCATCTGAAATTTAATGTTTGGAATTTAAGATGTTTTTCTTCATGAAAGGGAAAAAAGAGAATATAGTTAGTAATTATTGAGTGGGGAGAAAGTGGGGCATACTACATCTTTATACCATTACTTGCTGCCATTTTGGTCATATGTCTACATTAAACACTTTAGGATGTAGTTAGTATCACAATTTACATGGAGCAATATTCTGAATGTTATCCATTTTTATTCTACATTGAGATATCTGAATACCTTTCCCTCCTCTACCCCATGTCTATATAAGATACGTTAAAGTATTCTGGGTAATCTGTCAAAACACTTTTTGTTGAATACCCAATGAAGAAGAGCTCAAAGTCATTCAGTGCACCCTAACGGCCACTCACTGGAGCAATTTCTCCTCTTCTTTCCACTCTTTTAACAATCTTATTTATCAGCTGCTTAAGAATCCCAGAAGTTTATAGTTGAAAAACACATTACAGATGATTCTGTCCAATCCACACATTTTTCAGAGGACATTAAGGTCCAAGAAGTTGTCTTTTAAGTTCAAGCCTGTACAATTAATAAGTAGCAAAGATCCTAGAATCTATTCTTACTGATTTAAGTCCTTGCTCTCAAATTACTTTTGCCCAAATTCCAGGCAAGCAATTACAATCAAAATATATATTACTGTAAATTCATATTTCTCCCAATAAAGTTAGAAGAAGGTTTCAAGTTTTTGCAGGCTATGTGATAAATGATCATTGCGGTTGGGGCAACATGAATTACGATCTTGAAGAATTCCGACCCTCATTCTTCAGAAGACCTGGCTTTACACTGGAAACAAAAAGCTGAGAAAGGCTAAAGAGAAAAGAATGCAATGGTTAGCCATAGTTTTATAAAGACTATTTTTGAAAAGTAAAGATTAAATAAAAGGTATGCCTTCAGCACAAATGATTGTAAAGATCTATTGAATGAGCAACTATCAGAGATTCTATAAACTCAGGTCACAGGCTGACGGAGACTCACAGGATGTTTCACTATTGAATATGAACATCCCACATAAAAAGGAAACTGTATAAAATAGGCAAAAAATGGATGTTCATGTTGTTCTTTGTGTTACATTGTATGGATAATTTAACACTAAAATGGATATCGAAAGCGCTCTATTATTTCATAGAATATTAAGTTAAAGTGCTATGTAATAGCCAAACTCTTGTCTTCCAACCTTACCAAGGATTAAACAGTGGAAAGATCAGTTTAGAACTTCATCACTAGATGGCATTGTTACACTTGAATACAATTTAAATAATACACTGATTGAATGGGCTAGTTAAATTAGTAGACAATTAACCCTGCTCTACTCCTCCTTTTATGTGATGAAACTGGTTGTTCCTTATAGCCTGCAGGATAAGTCCGATAGGACGCCCCACTCAGTCAGGGCTGCTTTTTCACAAGCTCTCTCTTCCCAGCTTTCACCTCAATCTGTCATCCAGATTTGACACAGCATCGTTCCAGCAGTACTCAGAAATGACATGTATATAATGTGGAATATTGTGCACATTTACAGCCCGGGCTCTTTCTCTTAAACATTGCTTGCTGTATCTTGGCATCGCTGTTCTGCCTAGCTGGATGTTCTTCACTTTCCACATATAAATGAGTGCCTAAACCAAAACTTCATCATCATCATTATTGTTATTATTACTATTATTTTAAAGAAAAACCAAAGAACAGCAAAACTGATTTCTGTCATTTTCTGTTAGCATTTTCAAGTTTCCATGGAGCCTCTTTACAGGCTAATAAAGGCCATGAGACATGCAGGACAATGCTAACACATGATATTTTTATGACTCAGTTCCATTAATACTGCACACTATAAATCAAGTTAAGTGGCATTTCTATCAAAAGAGGTTCTTCTTTACTTCTTTATTTCCTTAAGATCAACAAGACCAACTCAATAAGCCTAGAAACCCATTTTCTTCCCTGGAATAGTCCTTAGCTTTGTTTTCCTATGTTATCATAATCTAGCACTTTTCCTGCTCTAACTGAAAACCCACTGAGGAAGCAAATCATTCCATTATGAGCATTATCAAAAATCAATACTATACTATTTTTAAAAGAATACAACTCTAAAATGCATTGTAAATTGTACCCGGCCCACGCGTAGGTGATACCACCCAAACATTCTGGGCGTGATTACAGTTCATCACATTTGCATATTTCAGAAGAAGTAAGTACAGTGCATTGTGGGTGGCGGTTTCTATTTACAAGAAGGGATGCTGGAAATACCTACCCACACCACAGAATGATATTTTTGTTTTATTAAGGCCATAGGGCACAATTGTTTGGGCAGATTGCAATGCAACTGTAGTATACATCTTCAGATGAGGATTGCTACTTTGTTCTTTTTCAGATATCCACTTTCCCCTCAACTCAGTACTTTCACATGAATGTGGAAAATTAACTCTTTGCATTCCTCCAACAAAAACCTTCTGAACACATACTTTCAGTTCCCATTAAGAGAACATAGAAACCAGAGAGTTGAGTGTGCACAAATACAAGCCACCCAATTAATTCTATACTGTAAACTATTATCAAAGTTCATATAGACATTAAATCTACTTTAAGAGGTAAACAAACTAGCATTGCACATGCAAGTTTGATTTGGCTATGAGTATGTACTGAGGACAGAAGAAGTTCTGTAGAAATTTATAATATGATGCAAGCTTCTGTTAGACTGCTGTCACAAAAGGCAAGAGGGAACAGGAAAGAAATGACTGGCTGGTCTAGGTCTTTTATCATCAGTTACCTGAAAGAAAAGGTAAATCCTATTACTACAATTCTCAGCAATCATAGTACTGAAATTTATAGTAATATGTTATGTAAATTTACAAGGTTTTAGATAACCTTCTTGACGAAGTGCCTAGAATCAAGATTTTTAAGCTCAAACTTGAACATGTCTTTTTACCTTATAAAGTGTTATTAACTTATTCAGAAAATCTGTTCATATGTTATACAGGTTTACTAAGATGTTACAAGCAAATCATTTTTATTCAGGCGAACATTTTCCAAAAATCCCTTTCAGTTTTCATGCACCTCAAATTCCTTTTAATGCATCTGAGAACCACAAAATAAAATGCTTCTGATTCAGAATTTGTCTGTATTTAATTTATATTTCCTGAGAGCCTGTTTCACTACTAAAATTATGAATGAAAGAGGGAACTTTTTCAATATTATTTATTTTCACTATTTGTTTCATATATTTCAATATATTCAATATTTATTTATTTATAGTTTCTTGAGTGTCACCTAATGAATTTTAATGTTAAAAATGAAACCTAGTTGTTATTCTACCAGTGTTCTAATGAACTCCTTCATTTAAATTGTACATGCAGCAAATTAAAGTTTTTTAGTTTTTTGACCAAAATCAAACTGTCACTTAATATAATTTATGATAAATATACACTTTGTTTACAGAAAAAAAAAGGACGTTTATTCTTTGTAGAAGAAAAGTGACTTGATTTACATTGAAACTGATCTGGTGAAGGATATTTCGATTGTTCTGCCCTGAAAGTCCTAGAGAACTGATACGGGTATGATGCTAGCTCCTACAGTGTACATACTCTACAGTGTATTTCTCACATGAGTAACTCCTGAGTTCACTCACAGTATACCCTCTCTCTCTACCTCTCTCTCTCTCTCTCTTTCTCTCTGTTTCACTCACAGACTAACATTAGCTCTTTATTTCTTGGGCATCAATTTTAAAATTATCTCTGAAGCTTAAAAGAGATACACATTGCATCAAAACTCTTGAAACAACTGTATATGTCAGTACCCAAAGGAAAAGAGAGTGTCTTCCCATGGCATAGAACTTCACCTGAAAAACTTTAATGTAATATAATTTTCAGTATTTATGTCAATCAAATTTGGCTAAACTAATTTTGTTCAGCGCACTGACTAAATATGTTTTTAAATAAGAAGCTGAAATCAATGAGAAGCCAAAAAACTTCTTGCATTCTTTGATTATTAACTCCATATTAACTTCTCATGGAGCTTTTACAAATAAATTCTTGACTGTAAATAATCCTGTTAGAATCAATAATAAACAATGGTCATTTTGTTTGCAGTCTACATGTTTACAATTCTGTTTTAAGATTGCCTCGAAGTAAGATAGTGTACTAAAAGACAAATTCAAAAGAAAGCAGATGGTTTCAGAAACTTAGTTTTGTTAGCATGCTTGTAAATTTTTCTAAAAGTATTGTCGTTTTTAAAAAATTTATTTTATTGTAGTTGATTAACAATGTTGTATTAATTTCTGTTGTACAGCAAAGTGATTCAGTTACACACACACACACATATATATATACATATACATTCTTTTTCATATTCGTTTCCATTATGGTTTATTACAGGATATGGAATATTGTTCTCTGTGCTATGCAGTAGGACCCTGTTGTTTATCCATTCTATATATAATACTTTGCATCTGCTAATCTCAAATTCCCAATCCCAACCCTCTCCCCACTAAAAAGTATTGTCTTATAAATTACAGGGGTTCAGGTACAAGCATTATTCAATTTTATTTATAAATTGCATTGATAGTTTTTCCGTCAAAAAAGTGAGTTAAGATGAAAATAGTCTTTAATTATTAGGCTTATAAATGCATTTCACTAAAAACCCTACAATGCATTAATAGTGTTATTGATTTTATAAAATGAGTTCATGTTGGGTTAACACAAGGCTCTCTCAAGGGGTTGATGATGAGAAGTAAGTGGTTCCTTTGTAGGCATAAATGTCAAAGGGCAGGATGGCATAGTGAAAGAAAAACTGGAACTGAAATTTGGTGACATAGCTCCTACCTCTGCCATTAATTTTTGTCTGTTTTTTTAAATTTTTATTTATTTATTTAAATATTTTACTTATTTATTTATTTATTTAGGCTGCACCAGGTCTTACGTGCGGCAGGCAGGATCTTTTAGTTGCAGCATATATGTGGAATATAGTTCCCCTACCAGGGACTGAACCCGGGCCCCCTGCACTGGTGTGAAGTCTTACCCACTGGACCACCAGGGAAGTCACTATCTCTGCCATTTTTATTAGCCATGTCACCTTTGTCAAGTTTTAAACATCACGAATCCCCATTTTCTCATCTGTAAAAAGATACTACCAAAACTTGCCTAGACTTTCCTACTGGGAATAATGAAAGTATTTTGATAACTGTAAATTATTATAAATGCAAGGTGTTATTACCCTGCACATATTTCTGGTGGGTTAAATACTTCTCATAAATATGGGAATTTGAGTTTTGTCTGCTTTTAAAATTTGGCAGTGTCTAATAGTCAGGTATACAATCTGGCAGTTCACAAGAAGTGCATTCTCTTTTACACCAAAAATAATTTGACATTTTGGTAAAAATGGCAAGCATTTAGAATCTGAAGATCAAATTGACAGTAATTAGAGGGATTTTACTCTCAAGGAACCTCACACAGATTCTTACAGAAATGTTTGTTAATATCATTATATTTCTATATAAAGATATATACATCTTTATGAAGGAAAATATATCAATATAGAACATGTAACACACATATATGGGTAAGTGTACACATACACACACTCACACAAAATCATCCTACCTCACTGAGATGGAGAAAACTGAAAATGAATGCTCTG
This sequence comes from Physeter macrocephalus, assembly GCF_002837175.3. Taxonomy (NCBI): domain Eukaryota; kingdom Metazoa; phylum Chordata; class Mammalia; order Artiodactyla; family Physeteridae; genus Physeter; species Physeter macrocephalus. The sequence goes on from NC_041215.1 coordinate 62,009,144, forward strand.
GGATCAGATACTTAGTCTTCATTTTATTTCATTTTAAATATCAGATTTGAAATTAATCCAAGGACCACCATGGAACAGAAAAATGTGTGTGTCAACATCATCTCTGAAAACTAAACTTTGTCAGGCACAAGCCCTATTTCAGTCCTCAATTCAATTCGGTGCAGATAACAAGATTAATTCACAGGCTTCATTTTAATATTGTCTTTATTTTTAAAAAGCCCATTGATGGTGTCAAAGATTTTGATTAGATAATTTGATCACATTTCTCAAGCCAGATACAAATTAAAGTTGGAGCTAAAACGGAAAATCTTACTGTTTACTATTCAGAACAATCTTCCTATTTCAGGAAATGGCAGCGCTCCAAAAGCCACATGTGTACAAATGAAAATTCATAACATGTTATTCAAACTCTTGTTGTATTTGTGCAATTTACTAATTAGATATAGTATCAGCACTGAAATATCATAGTAATAGCATTAAAAAGGCAAAAGAAACTACTTTTCTCTGTTCACTTCTCTTTATGAATGATATGTCTTTTTTTGTAGCATAACTACCATCTATATCAAATATAAAATAAAACCTTAAGACTGCAGGGCATATTTTAACAGGAGACTCATTTTCTGAGTGAGAAACAGAAAGACTCTGATGAAAGAATACTTTAAGATTGGTGATATCTGGAATAAATCAAGGTAATATCCATGTACACAAACTAATTTCTTCTTCAAAGTACATGAATTATATTATAAAAATGCCAAGTCATTTGACTTCATTGGGTCCCAACATGGAAACTTAAAAAAGAATGATTTCCTCTCAGAGTTATCTCCTCATTTTTTTAAAAAACACCTTTATCTGCCTTGTAAAATTCTTTGGAAATTGATCCAACAGAGACATGTACTAGCTATACACAATTATAAACTGATAAGATATTAAATTGCAGGTTAATGGTTTTAAAAATTAGAGAGGATGTGTTTGTGCAATTTTTGACAGATAGAGAAACACGGACTCCACAATTACCTTCTTTAGGTACAATCCCCATTAATCTTCAGCTGGGTAGATAATTTTGTTAATAAAAATAATATCTAAAATTTATTGAATATTTACTGTGCCAGATATTGTAATAAGCATTTTACATAAACTTTATGATTTAACCTCTTCCTTTAACCAATGAGGACATACTTTCAGACAAGCTAATTCACCAACTTAAGAAACCAAGGCTTAGAGAAGTAAAATAACTTGCTCAAGTCCTGTATTATGGTGGTGTTAAAATTTGAACCTACATATGTCTGATTTAAGAGCTTACTCACCATGATGCATACATTGCCTGCTAATTTTAATCTCAGCTATTTCTCATCAACAGAAGAAACTGACTACTAATAGAGATCATACTTATGTAAATATCTGTTAATGACAAAGATTTGCCAGTAAGGTTTTCAAGGTTGACGCTGTTAGCAGTCACATATTTTTTTCTTTCCAATGCTAAATTAAGCATCTTGAATGTACACATTTCAGGACTCTGGAGTCAGGACACAGTTTTCATGCCAACCTAAACGAAAACACTTAATTCATTTTCAAAAAGGAATGAAAGGAAATAAATGTAATGGGCGCTACTATCTCCCACAGGTTCCCATGGCAGCATAGCAGGCTCAAGAGCCATCAGACAGTGAGAAAAAAGAACACAGAATGGGAGGTGCTGGATCTCTTACATGGAATCACATCAGAGAGAAAGCTGGACCTGAGGCAATGTGATGTCTGGGAATTGAAGCAGAGGGACAGATCAGGGAAGCATTAGGCTGGCTACAGTAGCACATTCCAGCCTCTTCATTTCTCATCTCCTTAACCCTAGTTTGATGATCTGGGGACACACCTGCCCTCTGTCCTACAGTCTCTACTCTCCTTCCTCAATTTATTTCATTATCTTTTTTCTGGCTTCCTTCCCCACTTACTTCATACATATGGAGACACTCTCGAAAGTGCCTATGTATACAAGTGCACACATTCGTCTTTTTAATCTCACTGTAGCTTCTCATTGTATTCTGTTACACAAACTGAGAAAATCCCTTATATCCTTATTACAAAAAAGAAAAATAACTTTCAGGTTTCTGAGAGACTATAGATTTCTAGTAAGTATATGTAGACAAAGGTAAAGAAAAGGGAATTCATGTGGTAAATTATTTGTATTGATAAAAAATGAATATGTTTTCTACCAATCTATGAGTGAACACACACAAACACATACACAAAGTTCTATAATTAATAAACTAATCTTTATTCATCAAAATAATATAATCTCCTAACAGTTTTCAGCTTTGCTGGGTCTTTCTCTGACTACTTCAACTGTTTACTACTCAAAAGCCAAAGCTACTTAATGGTAGAAGATTTTAAATATCTTATTTCCCATATCGGCTCAAAGACCCATTGCCAACACAATCTCTTCATACATGGACCTGCTTTGCTTCCATTTGCTTTCCTTGATGTGCTAAACGTAGCTCAGGAAATCAAAGCCTAAATAAACCAACTAAATTAAGGGACAGGAATTTATTTAATACTGATAGAATTGTGTGCTCATCATTCCTTCCTTCTTTCATCCAATCTTTCATACGTTTATGATTCTTTAATACTTTTTTCAGTTAAACAAATAGCGGTATATATAGCATTGGGAAACTTGGGAATCTTGAGAAATTATACTTTGCCTCATTTTTCCCCTGAGTATTCTGTTTATAATAACCAGGGGTGCTAGCTAAAAATAAAGATTTTTTTGCCTCTCCCAAAGAGAGTCTGATACATTAGGGCTGACATGACACCAGATAATCCTTATGCCAGGATATATTTGCAACACAGTGGTATAGTGGTAATAATGAGTATTTGCCCAAATTAATGCAGGCTGTAGTGTTTTTAAAATAAATTTGTGAAAGACCTCTTGCATCAAAAATAGTTTGAATTACCATTTTTCTATTTCAAATAGAATTTATCTAAAAGCAATACCATAATGCTGATTTAGGTGCTACGTGGAAAATCATGATACCTGGGTTCTGATACCTACACAATGATCTCTGGAAAATAAATGCTTCTGTGGAGCAATGATTACTTAACTATTAACTACTTAATTTATTACACAGAGTATTTGGAGTAACATCTTGAATGCCAGGAGTAAAGGATAGAAGACAAATATTAAATATATTTTTAATCATTGATGAGCTCATATTATCATTATTGTTTCTAGAACTCCCTAACACTGTTAAATTTTTCCTTAGTGATTCATAATGGTGGGAATGTATAAAAATCAATTTTTATCAAAAATACACAATTCAAGAACCTTCCTAGGCCTGCCAAATCACATTCTCTAGTGGTATAGAGTAGAAATATATATTTTTAAACTTTTTAAAATCTATTTTTAAAATTTTTAAAATTTTTTTGATACTTTCATTACCCTGATCCCACTCCCAGTTGAAAAATAATGTTCTCCTTGGGCAGTAAGCCACAGGAGTCCAGAGTAGAGAAGTTAAGTCTGTATTGACTGAATAAAACAATGTTGAATGATGAGAAAATGAGAATAGCTCTTGCTTTCCATACCCATCATGATTCATAGTTATTTTCATAACATTGATGGAAAGAGGTAATGGATGGCCTCATTACCTTGAGGAAACCTTGTATGATCCACCCTCTGAGAGAAGAGCTCTGGTCATGTAAAGCAATGACTAATTAAAATATTTTTTAGTACATTTTGAAATGTGCTAAGATGCTTATTTTTTATACAGATAACTTTTTTTAGCTGAGTCATACACTAATACTAGGTATGTTTAATAGTATAATTAGTTTTGCCTCTCCCTGTCTTCAAGACCTACCATCTAGAAACAAAAGCATTTTTAGAGGTGGTCAACCTTTTTTTTTAATGCTGTACACCTATTACCAAATTTTAGAATTAAAAAGATTCACCTTTAAAAAAGATCTGTACTGTAATCACTTTTTTATTTGTATGATCCACAAAAAGGAAAGTTTAGACTTACAGTCTGAGATATTTTCCTCTTAATTGAATGCATAAATAAAATAAAAGTGTATTTATACAGACTGATTTATGAAGATCTAATGTGAAATCTTATTCTTCCACATACTTTACAACCTGGATAATTCAGAGTTGATATAATCTTTATAAGGCTCAGTGTCATTGAGAAAATTAAATGTAGAATTCCATGTATTTTCTAAGTGTGGGCCACACAGTTTCTTTGTGTGTTAGCCTCCTCCCAAAATGAGGGACTTGGATAATATACTCTCAAAGACTCTTCTGGTCTGGGAAAATAAAAAAAAGAAGCCCTCTGTAACTATATGTTTGGTGGTAGGGAAATGAGAGAGAGAGAGAGAGAGAGAGAGAGAGACAGGGAGAGAGATGGGATGTTCAGCCAGGTAGCTTGTCGTAGCAGAGGTAGCTTGGCTGAGCGCCGTTAGATAGAGCTGTTAAACAAATGAAATTTACTTTTCACATTCTTCTTCAGTGCCAGTCAGTTGGATGTTTTTAATCACTGTGAATTTTCAGAGTCCTTCTAAAACCATTACTAGAATGTGAGAGGTTAATCCCATCTCCTGACCTCATAGAGCTATGGGCCAAACCTTTGGAATTCTGAAAGGCAAGGAGGTCTCCTTCCTTCTGATTTAGTTTCACAGGCTCCTGGGACATCAATTTTTAAAGACCCAGTCAACAGATTACAGAAATCATTCAAGTTAAATTTTTATTAGAAAAAAAACCACTTCACAAATATCCTTTCCTGTGAAAATATAAACTTAAATATCTTTAACTGTGGAGGAATAGTAGAGGCATGGAGCAGAACACTTGAAAGATTTTTGTAATGTGGATATGCAGCCCTAAGATTAAAGGGTTTTTCTAGAGGTTCTATTGAATAATTAATATCAATTACTATTTACAAAGACATCAAAATGTATTAAAGGTAATTGACTAGGGCTCTTATAGGAAGTGTATTTGGGAGACAACTATCGACAACAAATCTGGGCACACTAAACATCCAGAAAATTTTTCATTAGCTCCAATTTTCAAGAATGAGTTCTAATATGTGGTGGACTCTGGCCTATTTCTGAAGAGGTTACTAACCTTCTGTCAAATGTTCTTAGAATCTTTATCTTAGAAATTTAATACATGGGATTTATTTGGGGCTTCAAAACTGTATTGTGGAAGATATACCTTGTCATAGGGGACAGGAATTCTGACTGTATTGGATTTCTTATCATTTATACAGAAATTGTTTTTAATCCAGTAATTTGGGCTGAATTCCCTCATTTCCCATCCATTCCCATGACCTTCTGGCTTGCAAATCACAATATCTGAAAGAGTCCATGCCCTGAATCGTTGGTGCTGTCACAGTCTTGCCAGAATCAGAGTTGCAGGGTAGAGGAAAAACACTTATGAATGCTATTCTTCGTAAGTAAAGCTGGAATTTTGGTATGTGTGGTTTGGCTTTTCCTACTTATGGTGAAGTATTTGCTGTACTCTGTTGGCATTTGTAAGGCAGCTGGTTGGGTTAGGGTTTTGGTTTGTGCTTCTGGACCAAAACAAAGCAAAATAACCTCTGTAGAAATCAAACACTCAACCTCAGCATCAGTGTCATCAAACTTTAAAACCAATTGAGCTGACCCAGTTTTAGACCAAACTAGAGCCAGCTGAACCTGAAACTCCTAATCCTTTCTTACACATTATATTAGTTTGGGAGTTTTCCACAATTAATGACAGTAGACTTCTCATCACTAATACTAAAACTAGGAAAAAAGGTGGTCCTCTTGAAATCTTACAAAATCAAGTTTACCTTGTAAAACAACCACAATATTAGAGCCCCTCAGGGGATTGGAGCAGCCAGTTCATGAAGGTTTGTTGACTTGATAACAGTGAGCAGTTGGTAAACCTGACAGCAGCCTGATTAATCTACCAAAATTATTATAAATGAGACACACAAATCATAGGCAAATGTATGAAGCAATAGATTGTAGTGACTAAGCAGGATTTAAAAAATAACTATACTTTCTAAGAGTGAACACTAAACTTGATTCCCTGGTCATGCCCTCTTGATTCTTACTCCAGGTCTTCTCCATCAAATTCAATGGCAATGACATCCTTCCATCGTACAGGTAAAAGGATTGGCATCACCTTTTACTCTACTCTTTATCTCTCACACCAATCCATTTGCAAATTGTGTCAGCTGTATCTTCAAAACATATCCAAAATCCAATCATTTCCAGCCTTTTCCCTATTAGAGCAGGGAAGGAGGGTGTTCTCTTTATTTCAGGGCTATCTGGAACATAAGAGATGAGCTGTTGAGTTACTTGGGGGGCAGCATAAAGAAGAATCTTTGCTGCATTGAAATTGACCTGCACACCTACATTTTATTCAGGCAAAACACGTTCACAAGTTTCCCAGGGATGTGGGTCAAACAAGAAAGAGAGCTGATGCAATGGTAGCTTGGAACCTGTCCAATATGACTGCTCAGAGGAGCAAACAAGCTTCTGCAGAGAAACTGTAGGTAGACCTCCAAATTCCAGTGGCAGAGGATTGAGTGGTCTACCATTAGAATAGAGTACATCCACCAAGGCTATGAGAACTGCAAATAAAAGACTATGTGATTGAGAGAGGGCTCTGTAGAACCCTTCATGGATAACCATGAAGTTATCCACAAATGAAAGTGTCACCTTAAAACACCTGCCAGGTCACCTTTACCTTCTCCCCTTTACCTCCACCTTCCTTCCAGATGAATCATATTCTGGTCATGATGGGGGAAAGGGTGGATGAAAAAACTGAGGAAAGAGTAGAGACTTTTCTCCTCAGTTACCCACGTTATCATCTGCAACAGTCCCAAAATAGAGAATGGCGGTATGTTCACATTAATTTGTTTGAATTGTTTAATTGTTATAATTGGCTAAATATTATTAATTACTAGATTGGAAACTTAAAGTGACAAAGCCATGAACTGCTAAAATTTTCTTGCAGCAAGAAGATAAATTTCCTCTTCAAAAACAGTTGTAAAGGACAGGAGTCAAAACAATATGTCCAATAACAAGGTAATCTCATCTTCACAAGGCAGGACAGTAATCCAAGTAAACTGGTTCTACCTGGTAAATATTATCTATTCCTCTTCTTAACACCCAGTAGAAGTGCTTTAGCCCTAGAACTTAACTTTGCTTATGTAACCTTACCTTACCGTCCATATCAACCACCTGGAAAACTTTTTTCCAACACTCAGTGCAAATACCATCTCTTAAGTCAAATTTTCCAGATGTGCACAAGAAATTAAGCACTCCTTCACCTATTCCTTCCCAGGACTTCCTGTTACATGATACTTTGCATATACTCATATCTTTATAAGCTTGTCTCCTCTGAAAGACTCTGAGATTTTTAAAAGGGATTTGCTGCCTTAGCAACCAGCAGTGTGGCTACTAAATACATATTTATTGAACTAATAAATGTATATATTTGAAATTATTATAAAGTTTATACAAACAATTAACTACAATTTCCCTTACAGTATCTCTCACTCACCTACATTTGACCTGTTATCTGAAGCCACATAGAAGAGATCTGAACTCTCTTCCAAGTTCCAGACATTCAAATATTTAAAAGAATTTTGTGTGTACTTCCTGATTATCTCCTTTTTTCCCTCTATCATTCTTGTTATAATATCATGATAAAATTATTTACAATTCAGTCACAATAGTAGCAAGGGTTCTCATTTGCAAACAAAAGAGCTAATATTGGCACACATCAGGAGAAAAAAATTATTGTAAGTGTATTGTGTAGGTCACAAATAAGAAGGCTGGAAAAACAGGATTTAAAACTGGAAACAAAGCACAGACGTGGAAAGAACCATTATGTCAAGGTATCATTTAAGATATTCTTGGTATTTATTTTGACTCAAGTCTTGAAATTGATAACTCTTTATTTGGTATACTCATATTCCTACTGAAGTCAGGAAGTCCTTTTCCAGCACAGAGTTTTTGTTTTTTTTCCAAAACTCATGTCTATTTCATCCCTCTTGTTGAAATATACAATTTTTTAGCATAGTCATAGAGAATACCTAGTTTTCAATCTGCAACTTGTCTGAAAATTTAGATATTTGAGTTTGCCTTCAATTTCTTCAAGTTGTACAATGATGTGCAGTCTTTGCTTTTTAGAAGACTTTCATATAGTTCTAAGGCATTGGAAACTTTAATCATTATCAGTCCAATAAGAACTTCCTTGTCTCACATATCTCTCCATTATTCCAACCTGGTAGGAGTAATAAAACACATTAACTGGGTTTCCCTGGTGGCGCAGTGGTTAAGAATTGGCCTGCCAATGCAGGGGACACAGGTTTGAGACCAGGACCGGGAAGATCCCACATGCCGCGGAGCAACTAAGCCCATGCGCCACAACTACTGAGCCCGTGTGCCACAACTACTGAAGACTGTGCACCTAGAGCCCATGTTCTACAAGAGAAGCCACGACAATGAGAAGCCCGCACAGAGCAACGAAGAGTAGGCCCTGTTCGCCACAACTAGAGAAAGCCTGCACGCAGCAACGAAGACCCAACGCAGCCAAAAATAAATAAATAAAATAAATAAATGTATTAAAACACACACACACACACATTAACTAGCTGGGAAGGAAGATTGTTCTTTCCCTGGGAATTTTTTTTTTTTTTTCAATGTTCAGTTCCCTTAATGCAGATAACACATTCTTCTTTTACTCCTTCCAAATCCTTGAGAAATTTGCTGATACTTCCAGGTTCTCTCTATTATATTATGTTTACCTCTCTTGGTGGACAGGACCTAACACATCCCTCATGTAGCCAACATCTGGTCCATCGGAAACATACAGAATTTTCTCTCCAAGAAACCTGGGGAGTGCAGGCTACCCAAATGCAACTACTTCTTTTTGGTTTGTCAGTCAGAGGTAAATAGCCCATCTTTTGCCTCTGACTTTTATTGAGAGAAAGCATATGCCAGTCTACTCTGTAACCTTCAATACCATAAAAGAGTCATATTTGGCTAGCTGAGTAGTCTCATTGAATTCTCTCTGATTAGATTTGAGGTGATAACTAGGCACATTCATCTTCTCCCCTTTGTGAGAGGGGAACTTAGACTCACAAAAATTTGTTTCTAAAACTTTTCTTTACAAATCCTTCTTTAATATCCTCAATGAAATTGCAAAGCTTAAGAGCTTCTAACCAATGTCCTATACATGTCCTTTGAAACTCTCCTTTTTTGTCTAGTATCTTGCTTTGCTGTCTTATCATGCCTGCCAAAGTTTCCAATTTAACATCTTGTTACTCTATGAAGATAATTCAGAGGCTGGGTAGCTAACAATGAGAAATTTCTACCATAGTAACTTTACTCTAAACATGCTCGGTTGGCCATTTTTATTTTAAAAGGTGGCACAATATGCATGTTGTGTTTTGAGCAGAGCAGATGAAAATAAGGCAACTGGAATTTACTGAGTTGATGTCATGTGAAAGGTAAACTGCTAGGTGCCTTCACCTAAGAGAGGTGATGGATTTAGAAAAAAATGTGTGTGTTGTGGGGAGGGCAGGGATTGGGGGGTGATGCACTATTATTAGGGACATCTTTAAATGTCCTTCATTCAGTGAGAGAGTGCTTGCTAGCAGAGTGAAGAAAACTCCCATAACCAAAAAATTTTGAATTTTGTCACTATCTTTTCTTCTATCAGTTTTGTATTATCGCTACAGCTGAATTCATACTGGAGGGATGTTGTGCATCCAACGGGTCAGTCTGTAAAATAATTCCTGAAGATTCAACTTTAAGCCCTCTATTTGTTTGTCTTTCCTTAGCTTTTCAGTATACTCCCAATCTTAAATCATCACATTAATTTGAGGAATTTCCATGAGAGTGAATACAAAATCATTAGAAAAATTCCACATGTATGGACTCCTCCACACCCTAAAATTTCACCTCTCTTCATGTGAAAAATAAATATCCAAACATTGGGTAAATTCAAATCTCATTGGCAGAAGAAAGAAATTCTGATAATTCTACTTTTATTTTTTGTAGCAGATTCTCCTGTTGAGCAAGTGGGTCTTTAATTTTATATATAAAATGTTCTTTGCCACAAATATACCTCAGATGATATCTTGGATAAGCACAAGAACAGATTATTTTTAAGGCACTGTAATTTTCACATATTTATATCATGGACAAATTTTCTCAATAATTTAAGTATTTATGCATCCCTGTCTTTGGTGAGCTCTAATATGAAAGCCTAGGTTCTTTATCTACATTTGCCTTGACCATGATTTTCAACCAGAAAATGAGTTCCAAAAAAGGTGTTGTCCCATATTCTACTAATTTTAGAAAGTACACAGGACAAATCTCAAAATGGAGTATGTGCAAACACCATATTATTTACAGCAAACTAAATATAATGCCTTGATTTGGCACTGCCTGCTTGATATTTCTCTTGAAAACTGTTACATATGTTTGTTTTGAGTTTCTGCCAAAATAGCAAGATTCTTAAATATCTTTCATTTACTTCTTGTTAAATTCAATGAAAGAATTACAGATTACCTTAGCTTAACTTTCATACAACAGTCCAGTGGACACTAAATCTGTTGGGAGAAAAAAGTAATATTCAAATTATACAGAAAAAAATGACTCTTGTAAACACAAATATATTGCAATTGTAACATGCCAATATTCATTTTTATACCTAAGCCAATTCTATTCATAATAATGTGACTCATTTATCAATTACATGTAGAACACAGTGAGACTGTAATTACATGGGGGCTGATTATCCAGGTTGTCAATTATACAAGGATTTTGCTTCCCCTTCTCCTTCGTCCTGCTGTCCAGCTTTCGGACAGTTATCGCCTCGTTAGTATTTTTACTCTCTGCTTGTTAGTGAGATTGGCAGGGAAAGGGAAAAGGTGTGAAAACTTAAATCAGTAGATATTATTACTTGCAAGAATTTCTCATAGAAATTGGTAGTGGAAGAGTTTGAAGCTAATTGCTAAAATTACATTGGGAATATGTGTGTTTCACTTATGCTTGTTTATCTAGTCCTCTCTATATCAGGGAGAGTTAAAAGTGAAACTCAAGCCTTACGAAAGGTAGAAAATTATTTTTGGTAGAGATTTTCTGAGAAAATTATTTTAGATGGAGGCTTTCTGAAGAACCTTACATAAAATAGTCAACCTAACAATTCAGACTTTTTACACTTCAGACAATTATATTATAAACATTATAATTTGCTCCCCAATGAACTGTTCAAATGCATAATTAAACATTTATAAAATATGCCTGATGAATCTCTTTAATTGGGAAAAATATGAATCTGAAAGTCAGTATTTCATATTTTTATATTTTGCAGGCATCACAGGATATAACATGCAAGTTTAAATGTAATTTCTTTTATTTGAAAGTTTTATATTTCTCCTTTCAGTAAATCTGAGTTTATTTGAAAGCACCTTTCTATAATCTATTTTTAAAACATATGAAATTCACCTGATCTGAAACATGAGCCATTTATTCACTCCCCCTAAATTTTAAAACTTTATGTAAACATTCATTTTAAAATTATTCAGTCATAAAATATTTTTGAGCATTAACTCTATATCCAACATACAGTAGACACGAGATAAAATGATAAACAATTTATACATCGTTTTGCCCTCACAATATTCACAGTTCAACAGCCAAAGCAGACATTCATGAAATACTCCTACGATCGTTTTTGCACTTCCCCCATCCCTCCCATTCAGGGTGAGGCCAACACAGAATAATGTAAAGGGCAGGAGGAATAATCAAAGCACTTAAGTTTTCTAGACCTCTGCAATTTCAGGCCAATTCTAACAGGGCTTCATGAGTGAGATTTTGCACCTTTCCCCACAGTCCATCGTTTCTGCCCTGGGACTGATTATTAGAACACATGAGACAATGTGGTGTTGCAATAATATGATTTATAAGTATTCATTTCAGAGAAGGAAGAAAACCAATAGATTGATAATAATCCACAAAATCACCAAAATACAGGCTTGTTTTTGTATATTTATTTATAACCCAACCCCATTCTCTTGTTTCTCTCTTCTGACTCTGCTGGTGATCGCAGTCATTACTGCTGCCAAGATTCTGTTTTCTCTTCTGGAAGGTCCCAAAATACTGTTTCTTGCAATGCCCAAATTTGGTGTGAATGCCCATGTCATTACACTAAGGGAAAAGTTTATTATTTTTAGCTTTCATATCTTGCACTGTACAGCTTTTTTGTAATGATAGTTGGTGAGAAAAATTTATCTTAGACATCTGTGGTAAAAAGAGGAAAAGAAAAACATTTTGGTTTCTGTTATATCTTATAGCACAAGTTGACCATTGATGATGAGCAATTTTTTTTTTTAACATAGTCTATTATAATGGTTGGCTTGTGATCTAAATGGTGTTGTTCAAGATGATGAGACTTTGTCATGTTGGGTACCTGATGACCATATCTTTGCGTTGAGAAATCCCAAGAGCCTTCATTTTTGTTTTTTTAAACAGAAAGTAAAATTTATACATACTTATACAATCAAATCATGATTAAATAGAGAAATATAGGTTACCTATTTAGCATGCAAGTCTATTCATCAAGACTATGGATTCTCTAATCAATAAGTTTTAAAACTGAATTCCTTATGAGAACTACTAGTAGGCATTTGAAAAGCAACTTTTAACTTGAATGTATATTTTGAACATATATACAACTACACTGCTAAAAATATTGGCCATAATTCACATTTTTTACATTCATTTCTTGAATTAGTGCAAAATCATGATATAGAGGAGAACAAAAGGAGAAAATTTGCAAAATGGCTATATACAAATACAGTTAAGATTTAGATGATAGATCCAAGTAAGGGAATACTATTTATATATCCTTAAAACATCCAGCTTCTTAATCTAAACTAAAGAATTAGACATATAAGTAAGAAAAATAACTATAATCATTTTATTTATATTAAAATATTTTTTTCTTGAGAACTGCTAACGCTATTTCAAAATCCACTTTCTCTAGTGCTCGTGCATCATTCAAAGAAATAGGTGGGGAAATTATCAGTCTTACCACACAGGTAAGAGGTAACCTTTGAATTTTTAATTGAATTTTAAGAAAATAAATTATTTTTAAGTTTTCAGGCTATTAAGCAAAACAAATATGGAGAATCTTTATTATGCTAAGCTGCTGGCAGAAACAGACAACAGACCAGAAAAAATGAAGTTCCTGGCTTTCTAAAGTGTAGAATGGTAGAGTCAGTTTCTCTGTGTCTCTCTCTATCTCTGTGCATCTCTCTCTGTCTCTGTCTTTCTTATTATAATATCAGAGTAACTCATATGTCTTGAAGTTCTTCAATGTAGAAAGATATATATCTTACTCCTGTTCATCACCATTATCCTTAATTTAATTTTTTTTAGCTCCTTGATTCTTTTCAAGTAGATTTTTATGTCCATTTTGTAATTGTAAAACTTATCTCTAGATATCTTTGATTGTTGGTGGTGGTGGTGGTGAAAGCAGAGAGGAAATAATTGTATGTGTTAATAGTTCTTGTTTGACTAGTGCATATTAAGTTAGTAAGATGCCATCAGCCAAAATATAAAATTGTGCTTAAATTAGATTTTAACGTTGTATTCCTTAATGGGATTGTTATACTCTATTGTCATGGAGGCCTGCCACCAAAATGTTAGTTATTAGTTAAACAAACAGCATCAGAAACCACGTACTAGTACTATAGAGTACTAGCTTGTGTCAGGCCTTCGAAAACATCAGAAATGTCCCAGAGTAGCTGTATTTTATTTTTGCATTCTGTACCTTCCCAATATGAGGATCATAGAGATACTTATTAAGGTATGAAGCAAACATATTAAAAACTAGTGCTATATGTTTTCAGAGTTTTTGATTATGTGAATGTACTTTGTGAAAAATGGATAGAACAATTATAGGATTTAGAATGTAGTGTTTTTCTAAGCTTATTTGACTATGAAACTTATATCCTCAGGGCACCTAAAATTACTTTGTGAACCTACCAAGTAATTTATCATTGATCTACCAAGTAATTTACCAATTTTTAAATTCCAGTGACCTACAAAATATTTTATCATTTCATCAGACACACAAAAATATTTTAGGACCTGCCTTTTGGAACCAAAAAATGCCTTAACACATACAAGAACAATTTTATAGTAATGAAAAAGTGTAAATATTACATAATATCAATTATCATTGTATTTATGTGACAATGGTGGAGTAGTAATTTATTTTAATTATGTTCTATGAGGGCCATCAATTGAAGTCATGATTATAATTTGTTGAGCACATGAAAGAAAAAAATTCTCCTCAGAAACCTACAGAATAAACAAAACTTAGGCACTAGTGTCCATGAAATTGTTAAAATGAAACTGACAGTGAGCAAAAAGGAACTGCAACATAGAGAAACTAGGACTACTTTTCAAAAAAGTAATAAATAGCTCCATATCACATTCTAAGTATGAGAAATATGCAGCAACTAGCCTTTCTTAAGTCAAGTAACATTATGAAGATAAGGTAGAAATTATAAAGAACACAGTAAGTGTGAACAGTAAACTGTGGTGTCATACAATATTAAAAGCAAATGTATAACACCATACCTAATGGTGGGAAAGTTGGAGCTTTCACACTAAGATCGAGAACAAGGCAACAATGTCTCCTCTCACCTCACCATGTCTTTTCAACATCAATTTGGAAGTACAAGCTAATGCAATAAGGCAAGAAAAGGAAATAAAAGGTATACAATTTGGGAAGGAAGAAATTAAAACGTCTTTGTTCACAGATGACATGATCTTCTATGTAGAAAATCCAAAAGAATTGACAAAAAAATCTGGAATTAATAAGCAGATTATAACAAGTTTGGAGGATACAGATTAATATACAAAAATCAATTGTTTTTCTGTATACAAGCAATGAACAAGTGGAATTTGAAAACACAGTGCCATTTACATTAGCACACCCAAAATGTAATAATTAGGTATGACCTAACAAAATATGTACAAGATCTATATAAGAAAAACTATAAAACTCTGATGAATAAAATCAAATAAGAATTAAATAAATGGAGAGATAACTCATGTTCCTGGATAGGGAGACATAATATTGTCAAGATGTCAGTTCTTCCCAACTTGATCTATAGAGTCAATGTGATCCTGATCAAAATTTCAGCTAGTTACTCTGAGGGCATCAACAAACTGATTCTAAAATTTATATGGAGATGCAAAAGACCCAGAATAGCCAACACAATAATTGAGAAGAAAAAAGTTAGAAGATGAAACTACTTGGCTTCAAGACTTATTAGACAGCTACAGTAATCAAAGCAGTGTAGTATGGGCAAATAAACAGACAAGTAGTTCAATGGAACAGAATAGAAAGCCCAGAAATAGACCCATGTAATATAGTCAACTGATCTTGGACAAAGGAGCAAAGGTAACACAATGGAGCAAAGATAATCTTTACAAAAAATGATATTGGAACAATTGGAAAGCCATAAAAAATTGAATCTAGATGCAGACCTTACACCCTTTTCAAAAATTAACTCAAAATGGATCATACACTTAAAGTAAAACTGTTACAAGATAATATAGGAGAAAAACTGGAAGATGTTACGTACGGCATTGACTTGTTAGATACAACAACAAAGGCATGGCCTATTAAAGAAATAATTGATAAGCTGGACTTCATTAAAATTAGAAACTTTTGCTCTGTGAAAGAAAATGAGAGGACAAGTCACAGGCTAAGGACAAAATATTTTGTCATGTGTATAAAGTACAGTTATTCAAAATATAACAACACTTAAAACTCAATAAGGAAACATGTAAACCAACTAAAAAGTGAGCCAAAGACCTTATCTGGCACTTCATCGAGAAAAATTTAAAATGGCAAATAAGCATATAAAAATGTTCCACATCATGTGTCTTCAGGGAAGTACAAATTTAAAAATGAGATACACACCTATTTGAATCACCAAAATGTGGAATACTGACAGCAATAAATGCTGGTGAAGATGTGGAACAACAGGAACTCTCATTCATTGCTGGGAGAATGCAAAATGGTACAACCACTTTGGAAGACAATATGGTAGTTTCTTACAAAACTAAATATATTCTTATCTATTGGTCCAGCAATCACACTCCCTGGGATTTACCCCAAGGAGTTGAAAACATTTGTCCACAGAAGAAACTGCATATATATGTTTATAGCAGCTTTATTCGTAATTGCCAAAACATGGAAGCAACCCAGATATCCTTCAGTAGGTGAATGGAGAGACTGTGGTACATCTGGACAATGGAATATTATTCAGTGCTAAAAAATGAAATGCGCTATCAATGCATGAAAAGACATAGAGGAAACTTAAATGCATATTACCAAGTGAAAGGAGCCAATCTGCCAAGGTTATGTACTGTGTGATTCCAAGTATATAACATTCTGGAAAAGGAAAAAATATGGAGATAATAAAAAGATCAGTAGTTGTCAGAGTTTTGGTGGGGGAAGGAATAAGGATGAATAGGTGTAGCACAGAGGATTTTTATGGCAGTGAAAATACTCTGTATGATACTATAAAGATTGATACATGGTATTATATTTGCTCAAACCTGCAGAATGTATAACACCAAGAGTGAACCCTAATGTAAACTATGGACTTCAGGTGATTATAATGTGTAAATGTACGTTCATCAACTGTAACAAATGCACCACTCTGCTGGAAGATGTCCATAAGGAGAGAGGCTCTGCATGTATGGGGGCAGGTGATACAAAGGGAAGTCTTTAAAAAGTAAAAAAAGTAAATGTATAGCATTTTATTTATTGCCTTAAGTTTAAAGCACTTTTACATGCTACATTAAATTTAGAAAACTGCTTTATGTTAAATTAGTATGTAATTTATAGTTGATAAAGATGAGGAGGTTTTTTTAAGCTTTAAAAGCTGGACCTTAGCTCCTAATATTTATTTGTAACATAATTAACATGATTTCTATCACTTTGGCCTATTTTTTTCTTCTAGCATCATAATCTACCATTAACTATGAGAACTGTAGTAAATCTGTGAAAAATTGTCACTGATGAAATGAAAAGAAAAAACAACAAAGAATTTGAATCAGTTTGGGCAGGACCTGATTTATAATGCATATTCAATAAAGCATAATAAAAAATAATGTTTCAAATGTCTTAAATTCAGAGGAATCAATTTTTTTGTGGAAATTCTTATTTTTGTGTGGGTCCAAAATTAGGCATTGATTTTGTTTGTTTTCTTAGAAATTGCACTGTAGCTCTTCTCTTTCTCTTTTTTTTTTTTCAAAAGACTGATGTTAGCTTTAAATAAATCACTCTACTTCCAATTACTGTGCACTGCCTTTGTTACTAAGCATTCCTGAGTGATTATGAATAATTTTAAGTTACGTTTCAGTGTATTGAGGCTCTGGGACTAAAATGTCAAATTAGAAAGACAAATGTGGGCCAAGCATCTTGCCTTGTGTCTTCAATAAAGTATCCTAAAATTGAGAATTCTCAAATGTTTGAGTCAGGATCCATAAAACCTTGAGATTTTATCAGTGCTGATTGACATTTTTCACACATTGAAGGCAATCACAAAATTTCCCATTAAAAAATAAGTATATAATTTGTACATTCAAAATATTAACATAAACATTCAACTAACATTATTATCTCAGTAGACAGTTGGCACCAGTTAGCATAAATAGTGAAAATGTAGGCAAAAGAAGAAGTAGATTTAATTAACAACCTCCAGGCTTGAGGCATTTTACTACTATGCATCTGGTGTTGTAATACCTTTTTGAAAGAAAAGAACACACAGGAAATCACTTATCTTAGATTGATTTCATAGTCTTAACATTTAGAGATTTATTAAAAACTTTGAAAATACATTTTTAAAAAATGTACAAAAATCCACTTAATGTAATTGCAATTAATGGATTTTTAACCATTGAGATATATGCATAACCATTAAATACATGTATATTACATATGTGCATATTACATATAAATATATAGGTAATCTCTATATATCTATGTATCTATGTGCCTATCTACATTATGTATCTATTGTCTATCACCTGTGTATCTGTGTATCTATGTATCTATATGTATCCAATTCCCAGCTTCTCTCAGCTCACTATGTTTAGTCTGTGAAATGTAACAGAAATCTTTGCTGTATTTCTGAGAAATGTCTTCAAAAGGGAAGTGTTATACTCTTCTTCCCCCTTCTCCATCATCCGGCTTGGAATACACCATGAATTTAGGATTTGTATCAGCCATTTTGACCATGGGGATAAGTCCCATGCCTTAGAAAAAAATGCAAGGAGGCACAGGAAGCAGTCAGCTCTTACAGAAATTGTATGAACCTCTAGGCTAGGTGGAAGGGACAGGGAAAGTCACTGACTAAGTCTTGGATCCCTGATGATTTGTGAAGGTTCCAAGTGTGCCTGGACCTATCTACCTTCAGGTTTAATTTACATAAAAGGGAAATACATTCTGATCTTATTTAAGGGATTAGTTGAATGTGTAAATACTAAATTGTTGGATCCTCCAACTTCTTCTATCTTCTTTCCAAAAAAAAATAAAAAAACAAAGGAAAAAAGAGTCCTTGTACTTCAGAGATACATACTAATGAACGAAATGATATAAAGAAAATATTTTGTTCAAAAATAAATTAGTGTGGATGGTGGATATGTAGTACTGGGGGGAAGTATGGAAGGATGAAGTAAGATTGATCTTGTGCTGATAATTGTTGAAACTGGGAGAAAGGTATATAAGGGATATAGGGTTCATTTTACTATTCTTTCTACTTTTGTATGTGTTCAAAAATTTTAGTAATAAAAATTAGAGAATATACTTAAAGTATCCAGAGGTGGAAGAAGTGGAGGAGAAAACAAAGGAGAGATTAAAAAAAGATACAAGCTGAGTGAGAGAAAGAGAGAGAGAGAGAGAGGGAACCAGAGATCACATGCATAGAAATGGAAATAAAACATGAAAGAAAAAATGACATCAGATTTCTCAAATGTAACATTATTGATTGTTTACTGTAAAGAAATAGCTTCAAAATTATGAAAGAAAAGCATTTTAACTCAGAATTTAAATTTAGTTAAATTATTAATCAAGTGTAAGGGTAGAATTAAGACATTTTTTAAAAAATGCGAGTTGAGCTCTTTTTCTGGGCAAATACTAGGGAAACCGCTTTAAGAAAATGAGAAGTAAACACAGAGAGACACCAGACTCAAGAAACAGAAAAGCCAACACAGAGCAAAGAAAAGGGAAGTGTCAAGATGAGAGCTGTTATCTGAATTTAGAAAGCAACCTGGCTAGATTAGATGAGGTAGCAACTGAGAGATAGTTAGGAGGAAAAAATATAGCTGATTGATTAGCCAATATGCTTGAGCTTTCAAAAATTATGTTGGTCATTTGAAACATCTGGTGGAGCAGTTTTTTAAAGTTAGATACATAGAAAACTAAGCAAACATTTTAAATGCCATTATTAATCCAGTAAAAATAAAAAGTTCTGAAAAGAGTATAATTCTCCATTTAGGAATGCAGCACTTACATTGCCATACATATGTAAACATTGACTTTATAGAACCCCAAGTTATAGTAAGAAGAATAAGGAAGGAAAAATAGAATAAAATGGTTTAACCATGAAAAGGTAAAATTAATAGATTATTTTTAAAATTGATAAATCAAAAATTAATTTTAAGTATATTATTCACTAATATAGAAGCAAAAATTAACATTAAGAGCTGAAAGAACAGAGCTGGGAATTAGAAAGATGTGGAGAAAGGTACTGCATTTTTTTTCCAACATAAACTTTTAAGTACTGTTTGATTTACTTGATAAAATTGTTAAAACATATATTTCAAGTCATTTTTATCAATGAATATATGTCTGTGTCCAAATACATCTATATGCATTTATGTACATATATAACATACACACATGTGTTTATATAGATGTATACCTGTGACATATATGTACATACGATAGACATGTATACACATATGCACACACTCATACATACACATATATACACACATACATACATGGATGCCAGAAAGTGTATTTTTCACTGTTGTAATTATTATGTTTTGTTTTGTTTTTTTTTAATTTCTGTATTAGCCAGAGAGGCTGCCAGCTGCTCTTTGAATTTGCAGAAATGAAAGGTCATTCTGGTGCAGATCTCCTTTGTCCTGCTCTGGGTCATTTGTTTGACCCTTTCAGTTATGCAAATATGGGGCAAGAAGAAACTCATAGTAGTGGGATTAGGGTGTAACAAGATTTTTTTTCCTATGTGATTTAGCAAAATCCACCTTTATGCAGAGCCCTGGGTTAGAGAATTAACCTATTTGCATAATGGCTCTGGAGACATTCTGGCCAATGTACCAAGCATGAAACAGTGAGTGTCTGATACAAAATTTTTGTTGATGAGAAGAAACTAAACAGGTGGTTTACCTTCAATACAAGAAACAACCTCAGAATTTGTTGGTGGGAATGAATTTTAGCCCAGTTTATGGCTAGTGCTATCTCTTCCAGACCACCTGTCCAAGGGGAACAGTGGCTGAACTTAAGCTGAACTTACATATAAGGTAAAATAAACTATAACTTGAAATCACAATACGGGATTGTAAGAACATATTATGCCAGCAATGTTAACAAATGTCACCCACTGATTATGCAGGATGAGTCTCCACAAGTTCCCCTACATGACTGGAAGAAATACCAACAGTAGTAAACCAATTAAGATCCTACTTCTGTCTCAGTTTGTCAATCAAAGAATTGTTGTCCTCTACCCTGAGTAAGCTGATAGGATCTTTGCCCAATATGAGGTGGTGGGGAGGTCTTGAGAGAGATTGTAACCTACTACTAGTAGAGCATTGTGGGCTATAGAAATTAATTGAAAAAAGATCAAAAAGTTATAACTACATATGGAGCACAAATTGGCAGCGTAGGTCCCACTATTTATGTATATGAAGACATATGTTTATACATCCCCATGTCCTTACATCAATTTACCCTATGCCACTTTAGGAACTGAGATGTATAGCCACACCATGGATATCATTACCATCAGAGTCATAAACTCTGAAATGTCTCCCTTAATACTACTAACTCTCCTCTTTTTTCTAGTCACAGTAGTCAATCTTTGAGCCTCTTTCTAATCTTTAAATCAGCAAATTTTTATGTAGTGTCAGATAGTAAATATTTTATCATTTCCTATTATAAGGTGTCTTGCAATACTCAATCCACCATTGTAGCATAAAAGCAGCCACAGGCATTTGTAAACAACTAGGCATAGCTGTAGTCTAAGAAAACTTTAATTATCAAAGGTTATTATCCATAATTCAGTCAGGTCAGATTTGTTTGTAGGACTTCATACTGCTAGGAAATTTTTCTTCCAAGCTTAAAAGGGACATATATTATTTTCAATCATAATCCACTGGCTAGAAACCACTCACATGGCCTCAATCTGATTGCAGGATAATTTGAGAAACGTAGCCCTTGTGTGCCCAAGAGTAGAAAACAGGATTAGAGAACATCTAGTCAATCTCTGAAAAAATACTAAATGTATCATTTTGTTTAGATTCCACATATTAATGATATTATATGATATTTGTCTTCCTTAGTCTAATTTACTTTGCCTAGTATAATAATCTCTATATCCATTCATGTTGCTACAAATGGCATTATTTCCTTCTTGAAAAAAAAAATATACATATATATATATGTAACTGAATCACTTTGCTGTACACCTGAAACCAACAACATTATAAATCAACTATACTTAAAAAAATATTAAATGTAGCCCAAACTGTTTATCTTCAATACAATGCCATTATTTCTAAAGCTAATTTGGGGTGCTAATACTTACTTGGAATTTTTAATATCCTCTAGTGTTTGTATATTTTGCTTATTAGCTTAATAGGTTAAAACTAATTTCTCCCTAAGATGCAAGCATGAACTTAAAGCATGTTTGATTTGAGTCTACGTAAGACAATTTGAATCAAGGCCTCAATAATATAACAAAAACAAACCAAAATAATGAAAATTCTATGGATCCGAAACTAGATTTACAAAAGTATAGGAAGATCCTTGATGACTAAACTCTTAGAGGAAGATGGAAAGTGAGGGTACCAACTAACACTTCTATTACTGAGACCAAAGACTCCAAGTTCTTAAAAAAATAAGAAAAAGAAAAAAATAGAGGTTAAATATTTTCCTTGTTGTGATCATTATTTTAATATTTAAGAGTATTAATTAGTCATTCCACATGGGGACCAGATTACATGAATTGATAGGAAAGCTTATATACCATAGAGGAAAAGTTCTAATCCTTAGGCCACTTCTAAATTTTCTGTGCACATCTGGATCCTGCGTATGCTCATTTGGATCAAAAGATGTTGCTGCTTATAAGGATGTGTGTTACATCTTGCATGGTGAACCTAGAGGTCTGAGAGCTATTCTAGTTAGGCAGCTTCCTTCACAAATAAACACTGGGTGAGAGCTTCTCACCAAGCACTCATTAAAAGGTAAACTTCCTTGGGCTGGGAGTCAAGTCAATCATCGTTTTCTTGCAAACCCAAAGCTGCCTTTTTCTCTGTTAGAAGCTGTTATCATCTTCAAAGCCATATCAAAACAGTGTTTGTTCTGTGCTTTGATTTCACCCACATGGTGAATTCAAAGACAGGTCTACTTGAGAGTAGACAGAGACTATTTCAGATGTTTGAGCATTTGTCTTTCCATGTTTGTAAAACGTGATTTAAGTGCCTGACGGCTAACAAAAATTCTTTAAATGTAGCGGAATTTTTTTTTCATTGAAACATTCCACCTTCTGTGTTTCAAAATGTTTATGGATGAGATTTCATAATCTTAAACATAAAACTCCAAAAGATTTGTAGAAGGACAATATAAACGTAATTT
Source organism: Physeter macrocephalus (assembly GCF_002837175.3). NCBI lineage: Eukaryota > Metazoa > Chordata > Mammalia > Artiodactyla > Physeteridae > Physeter > Physeter macrocephalus. The sequence continues at coordinate 62,032,101 of NC_041215.1, forward strand.
ACCTCAGTGTTCATTTTCTTTTTTTTACCCTGATACAGTCCAGTAAAAACAAACAAAAAAAAGCTCTTTTTGAATGACAATTTCTAAATACCTGGTACAAATAGTCAATTTTTCATTGGGAAAAGAAGTCATTAGGAAGATAATGTTACTTAAGGTTCATTTTGCATTGAGGATATTTGACACTATTCACCAGAGATAAACAGATGCATGTAATTTACATATGAAAACCTATCAGATAATGCAAAAATTTGTATGTGAAATGCTTCATTCACTGAATTAGCTTGTGATAATCTCTTATTATATGAAAAAGAAAATGATTACTAAAAATGTCTAAATAAATATTAATGTGGTTATATTGTTTTTAAATAAATAAAATATTTTGAGAGAACAATAGGCAGAGAGAATCATTTAAAGGTACGGTTGCTATTTTAGCTTTTATTTATCTGAAGAGCCAATAAAGAAGACTTACAAAATTAAATTTGGTGATGAGCTGAAAATATGATTTTAAAGCTTCCTCTCTTGTTGCACCAATTTAAATGATGGAAGAGAAGGAAAAATGATAAAAAAATTAGCATGATAAACCTTTCATATCTTGACAGAGTTAAAGCAATTGTGAATATGGCCAACTTTTGATTATATTGTTCCTTCTCCATTGAAGTCAGAACGGTACCAAGGATGTGGTAAACCATGTTTCTCTCTTAAACACTTTTTCCCATTTTCTCTTAAGTAGAAAACATTTTAAAGTGTTTAAAAAATCAGGCAGTATGAAAACTGAAAAGGTTTTGAACACAACATTTAGATCACAACCCATTCCTACAAAAAAAAAAAAGTAAATTTTGCCAATATTTTATCACTGACCATGTTCTTAATGGAAAGAGATCACTGTCATCGAGCAATCTACAGTCCACTTGGGTCACGAGCAAAGACATGGGGGAGCAAATTAGAACCATAAGTGGAAATCATTTTGTACTATTGTTTGTGATAAACTGTCCATATACTTTTCTAGAGATGCTTACCAAAAGATGTTTGGGTGAAAGATAATCTCTTGGATTTGCTTTACATACCTCAGGAAAGAGAAAAGTAAGAGCAAGAGAGCCAGAGCTGGAGAAGAGGTTAGATAATAAAGACAGCAAAATCTTGATAAGGGTTGAATCTGGTGATGGGTAAAAGGGGATTCATTTACTCTTCTCTATGCTTCTGTGATGTTTGAAAATTTCACATACCAAAATATATTTTTAAAGACTATATTAAGTCATCTGTCAAATATACTAAAGTGTAGTGAGTATATTTCTTGGGTTATTTTGAAGGAAAATATTGGTCATTCCCCTTCCATAAATATCCCTCAAGAAGTCAAGTTCAAAACTTTTAGTGTGCCATATATTTTTATGATGGTCAATAAATTAGTAATGTGATGAAAGGACTGTCTCGTTTTTTTCTGAAATCAACACTATCCTATCCCGCCAGTCTCCACCCACCTCCCCAGTAAAAATGGGTTCTAATGATGTGTAAATTAGCTAGGTTCCTACCTTGTTCTTATTTTAATACTGCTTTATCAATATATGTGGGTTAGAGAGGAGGAAGTTATATTCACACATATATTGATACATGAGACTGACTTTTCCTTAGACGACCTCTTTATATATTAAAAGATGCTTTCTTTCTATGTTGGCTAGCAAAGATATTCTTTCCTCTTTATTTGCTAGGAATATATGTATATATTTCAAATTGTTAATGATTTTGATTTGGATCATAGCCAAATTTGTCATATCTGTCATATTATTATGTGTGAAAGTACTATTTCAATTGGAAGACATCAACTCTAAAATTACTTTCCCAATCTTTCCCTCTTCTCTGACTACAACTAGGTTATAGAAAAGTCAGTAATACCTCTTGGTTCCTAAATATTGACTCCTGTAAAATATCATTAATCTGTACTAATTGGAGGAAGCTTAGTTTTAATTAAAGAAAAAAAGTCTGAAAATATATTATTTCAGAAAGGAATAGAGTTCCATTATTTCAAGTACCTACATTAACTCACATTAAACTAACAAAGTGTTATCCAATACACATCCTTGACTTGATTTAATGGTTTTCAATTAACATATCAATTGTGTGGAAATGGTTCCTTCTAAAGTACTTGAGGGTGCTTAGAAAGTTTGTTCTACTAAGTATTTTGAAGGATCCTCTTGTAATCTTATTTACATTATTAATTTACTTCTATAAAAAGAAATAAATTAATCAATGCAAAAATAACATTCCTGTCAGCCTCTGGTCAAATAATGAATTCTGAATTAGTGAAACACAATTATTAAATTTTTTTCTCCACCATTAACAAGCTAATTATAATCTCACTGTTTTGCTAAAAAGTTTAATGTATTTTTCTCCATTTGTAAAGGTGATTCTATTGATTGGAGGAAGTGCCTTCTGATTTGATGTTCTTTCCCATTATAGAGAGAGAAGGGTTTCCTTGCAACCAACAACACATTATTTGAGAGATGGTTAGTAGTCATGTAAGATATATATATAAGACACCCATGATCTTGAAGAAGAGAAAGCCATATTTGGATTCTGCTTGCAATGGATTTGTATTAGTACCTAGTAGAGTGCCTGGCATATTAAAGCAATACATTTATATTGACTAAATAATTGATGTTTAGCTTTTGGATGAGTAAAAAAACCACAATTCATTTTCCATCATGCTTGTACAAGCTAATCCTGCTTTCAATGTAGTCTTTATTTTCACTTCATTTTGTACTTCATTCTATTTTTATGTGAAAAACTCAAATATTTTTCAAATATGAGTTAGAAGGCAGCTCAATCTCAACAAGAGAGAAAGAGAAAGTAAAATTAGATTTCAACTTTGGAAGGAAGGTCTTGGTTTATGTCTGTTCTCCTTTGTAGTAAGGCAGGGTTAACTTAATTATTTATGAGCCTTTCTTAATAAGCATCTAACCTCAATATTGGCTTTTCAATAATGACAGACACTATTACCATAAGAGTTACATATTCTTTAGGTTTACATCCTTCATTGTTTAGAGATTTTCTTAATTTTTGCATGTCTTTCCTAGTTCATATTTTCTATTCTGTCTTTGTCTTGTTTTTTATCATTTCTTTATATATATATTTGTAAATAACTATCATATTTCCTTTTGGTATGTTCATTTGACTGAACATGCCTTCTTCTTTTAACCTTTCCTCATTTTCCAAACCTTTCCTCAAATCTTTCTTATGAACTCTTCAACTTGTTCATCTTCTTTCCCAAATGTGTCACGGCTGTATATACATTTATGTGTATGTGTGATAATGAATGATGCCTTAAGGTATGTACTGTTTTATCTGAGCTTTCATTCTAGTGAATGTGATTATGTGTATTCACATATTTATTATTCCTTTTAATTTCCTGTATTTTTCCTTGACTTATTCTGAATTTTTTTCCTCTTTGAAACATTTACACTTAGGTTAACAAATTTACTTATGGAAATATTGATGAATAAATATATGTGTGAAGTGAAGTGGATCCAAAGTTTATGTCATTTTTGCTCTTATGACCTTCTTAAAAGTAGGAAACATTAATTTTGGACAAAATACCTGTATGTGGACTTTTTCCTTTTTTTTGAATTTATATGTTAATAACTGGTAGAATTAGATGATCCTTATTTAGCTCTTTATACCTATAAAGCAGTTCTCAGCACTTTTTAATAATTCATTGAATGTTTTGCTGCAGGGCTGCTGTGTTCTCAAAATTATATAAATCATATGATTGAGGGGAGATGCAAGAATTTATAGTTTTTCTAAGGGAATTTTATATGCATATTGTGTAACACAAAGGTGTCATGAAAATATAAGATCAACATTTTCACTGAGTATATTGTTAACTCAAAGAAAGGTAAAAAATTAAATATCTACTTACATTGTACTTTTTGCATTTATTTTGATTGCACACATCTGAGAATCAAGTTTGAGACAAGAATTGTACTTTGACCAAAACAAAATGTTCTGATTAAAGTCAATGGGGGACAGTGGAGCTAAAATTGATACCTAGGTCTATCTTAACACCTCTTCCCACAAAGAAGAAAAAAGAAAGCATTGATTTTTCAGAATACGCTGCTTCTTTTCTGGGATATATTTAAAAATCTGAAATATCTTTCTCTAAGAAATATTGACTTTCTGAAAATTAAGGCAATATACAACAATCTTTCCAACTGATATATCCTAGGAAATCCTCAAAGTAATACCATAATGAACAAGTTACCTTGTAAATCAGTTTATAATCTTGGATGCCTATACATTCTGGTGATGATACATTCATGATGGAAAGCATGATTCTACAAAAAAGCAAGCTGTTTTCTATCTTCAAGTGTTTGCTTAAATTCAGATTTTATAAACTGAATTCCCCAAAATGATCTTTTTATCCATCTGTATTGTAATAATTAATACATACCTAGCATCAGAATATTTTATCAAGCAAGAGTTGTGTTAAAGTATAAATGTTCAGAAAGATAAAACCACAATTTTCGTATGAATATAAAATTAACACAACTTAAAAATAAAGTCAACTCTAATTAATAAAGGAACTACTAAACTCTTAAAGGCAATTCAAAGATTTTCAAGATAATGTCTCTATTATATATTCCCACACATAATACATACTAATATAATATATAGTACTTACATATATATAATCATAAATGCTTAAGTGAATTTGCTAAAAATTTAACACTTATTAACATTTTAAGGTTCTATTAAATATATTGTTTCAAGTCATAATTTCTACAAGGTAGAAACCAATTGTATCTCTACTGAACAAAATTTATTTGCATTTCTATGGACAAAAATTACTTGGGTTACTATCAGTTTTCTACATCTTAATTTGTAGAGATAGACCCATCGAGTTATAAATTAACCGAGTCAACAGAAAGGTGATCTAATGTATGCATCCCTGTAGAATCATAGAATACCCAGAGAACTCAGTAGATAACACTAAGTGCTCCACCAAAAGGACATCTAGTACCTTTGATTTTTCTCTTATTTTGCCTACTTTCCTGGCAGTTGTAATATACATAATCAAACTGTGCAAAATAATTTAGAGTTTAACGATCCCTACCCACCTCACCCTGCATACATTTTTTCATTTGAAGGGTAAGTAGTTTAGCATAAAAATCTCAGGGCCAGAAATATTTTATAAAATTCTATCTATTTCATTATTTTTTTTCAATTTCCCTTATCTTCTTTGCTCTTCTCACAATATAACTATGTTGATCAAACTATTCCTTACAGATTTCTATTGAGTTTCATAAAATATGTCTTGATATGTTTATCCACTTCTCCACCTAGTGAATGATATTTTTGAATTATGATTTGCTTCTTTGCTGAACCGGTTGGTAGCATGATTTTGAAAATCCTAGCAAGCTGAAATATCAAACCTTCCAATCCCTCATCTTAAGCTATCAATTAAATGTTCTCTGGAATAAGACATTAGGTAAATTACCAAAAATGTATCCAATAAATGTATGTATCATTATTATATTTTTTCCATATTACTGACCACTTTTTCTCCTCTCACTATCCTCACTGCATTTAACTCCCAAAATTGTGCCCTCTGCTCATCTCTTTTTACTATTGGGAAATTGATCCAAAGTAAGGGCTTAAATTTGGATAAATCCAACCTTTATCTCCTTCTCTGGTTTATGCTCCAGTCTCATTTTCCCTGCTCATCTCTTTTTACTATTGGGAAATTGATCCAAAGTAAGGGCTTAAATTTGGATAAATCCAACCTTTATCTCCTTCTCTGGTTTATGCTCCAGTCTCATTTTCCTACTTTCTTTTTTTTTTTTTTTTTTGTGGTATGCGGGCCTCCCTCTGTTGTGGCCTCTCCCGTTGCAGAGCACAGGCTCCGGACGCGCAGGCTCAGCGGCCATGGCTCACGGGCCTAGCCGCTCCGCGGCATGTGGGATCCTCCCGGACTGGGGCGCGAACCCGGTTCCCCTGCATCGGCAGGCGGACGCGCAACCACTGCGCCACCAGGGAAGCCCCTTCCTACTTTCTTTACAACAAAACAAGTTTCTTTGTTGCAGCCAATTAAGCCAACCACGGTCTTTTCCCCGTGGGGGGCCTAGCATGCAATGGCTGCAAACAGCAGCCTCCTCGGTAGTGTGTGCAGCCTGTTGCCGATACGGGATGCCCTAAGGGACCTTGGAGACAGCCCTTTCCAGTGGACATTCATGACTGGCATGCTGTCCTCAATCTAGGCTCCAGGTAGGTATGTGCAGTGCCTTTGGAAATCCCCAGAGCACAGTGGCCAGAGTCCACGTTGGCCAAGTCATAATGCCCAATGGCACCAAGGTGCAGAACAAGAAGCGTGTGACTGAGGCCCTCTACAAGGCCAAGTTCAAGTTCCCCGGCCACCAGAAGATGCACATCTCCAAGAAGTGGGGATTTACTAAGTTCAATGTGGATGAATTTGAAAACATGGTGGCAGAAGAGCAGCTCATCCCAGATACCTGTGGGGTCAAATACATCCCTAATTGTGGTCCCCTGGACAAATGACAGGCCCTGCACTCATGAGAGCCTTGGTGCTGTCCCCTCCTTACTCATGCCCACCAATGAATCCTACTTTCCTGTCAAAAAACAAAAACAAATAAAAAAACAACAGACAAACAAAAAACCCCGAGTCTCTTAGAACCTTAGGATCTTAGAGCTGAATAAAACTAGATGAAAATTAGCCCAAACTCTCAACAAATGACAATTCCTAACAGTGGTTGTGGCAGACAGAATAATGCTCCCTCCCCTGAAAAAATAAAATGTTCACTTCCGAATCTCCAGAACCTTTGAATATGTTACCTTATGGGACAAAATGGACATTGCAGATGTGATTAAATTAAGGATATTGAGATGGGTAGATTATCAGGTGGTCCCAATGTAATCACAAGAATCTTGATAAGAGAGAGGTAAGAAAGTCAGAAAAGACCGAGATAGAGGTGTGCATATCTGGGGGAAGGGGAGTGGTGTGTGTGTGTGTGTGTGTGTGTGTGTGTGTGTGAGCTGGAGAGAGGCGGAGAGAGAGAGAGATTTAAAAGTGCTACCCTACTGATACTGAAGATGGAAGAAGGACATAGCTTAGGGAATGTAAGGGGCCTCTAGAAACTGGAAAAGGCAAGGAAACAGCTTCTCCTCTTAGAGTCTCCAGAAAGAATGCAGCCTTACCAACAGTGTCTGGTTAATCCACTAAGTTTGTGGTAATTTGTTAGAGCAGCAATAGGAAACTAATACTCTGGCCAAAAATTTGAACCCTTATAGAATCAGGGAAATTTTCATTTTCTAAATTAACGTTTTTCCACCATTTAAAGTTTAAATGTTCAGGAAATTTAACTTGAGTTGAATTCTAACCTACATAGCTACCTGTTACCTCAGATGACAGCTCTCTACGTGGTCTCGTTGACTTCATTCCTAAGGCGTGTGTCATTTTACAGTGTGGTCATCTTGTATGTGTTACGATCATTTTCTCAGTCTTCCAGTTAAAACCAAAATGAAACAAAAATTTATTGCCATGTTTGTTACTTTTGGGGGGTAAAAATCTGTCATCATGCTATATATGTCAGATTTTTCTTTCTTCTTCATTTCCATCTCCACCAGGCTGGTACAAGCCTCTCCCTCAGGCTATGATGATTGCGATGGTCTCTGAACTCTGAATTCTGAACTCTTCTTCATGTCTCCAGTCTGAGGTCTTCTCAATTCAGCCTATATACTGCTGCCAGTAAAATCTTCCTAAATAACTAATTTCAAGTCATTCCCTGGCTTAGGGGCCTGTTTTCCCCTATTGCTCATCAGTTATCAAGCTTTTATACCTAAATCTCAGGTTCCTTTATAATGTCCTTCAGCAGAGCTGGCTTCATGGGCCCGTGGTCTGTGCTGCACTCAGGGCTATGTACGTAGAAAGGCCTGATTCTTGCTTAAGACACTGCTATCACTATCCCAAAATTCTTAAAAATTTTTGAACGCCCACCATTTTCATTATGTATTGGAAATTAAGTATAGTATAGCAAATTATGTAGCTTGTTCTGTCCCTGAGTTTATCTACATTTTATTTTGTGATCTCATTCTTTCTCAGTGTAGCCTTGTTTCTGGCAGGCAGATATTACTCTTTTGTCCCTTGAATTTACCATCTTTGGCCAACTCCTTTTTCTTAACAGTTGCTATTTCTTTTTCTTGGAATGCCCTTTCTCTTTCATTTCATGCTTCTAGGCCCAGCTCAGGCAATGTGATTGTGCCCAAGAATACTGCATTGTACATAGTCTGTGTTCCTTAAATGTCATTTCTCCTTCTAGCTCCATGCCTTCTTCCTTTCCTTGCTGGCAACTTTGTCAATGAAATCTTATCCACTTCTTCAGTTCTCACTAATACCTCTTTTCTGAATTTAATTTGCACTTTACTGTTTCATAATTACTCCATGTACTGTAGCATTTTCTCCTGATCTTTGTCATAACTGTGTAAGAACAATAAACTTACCTTGCCCTATTGTGCATCTACCCTGGAATAAGATAGTAGTGGATGTATACAAATAATATATATTTGCTAATGCATTAATCATCTACCAACAGTTTTCCTTTCACCGAACATCCTAAGAATATGGGAAGCTGCTTGAAAACCTTTCTGCTTATATGGAGGTTAAGTTAGTTCCAGAAAGGTCACTTACACTGTTACTCCCAGGAAGTTAATATTATTTCCTAATTTCTCCCACATTAAAAAGACTAAATGGAGATACACTTTTTTTGAGCAAGTATCATTGAAACACTTTAACTTGAAGCCATAATATCCTGGAATTTTCTTCTTATAATTTATTTTTGGAATATTTGGAATTACATCTATCTGATTGCTAAATATAACAAAGTGAATTATAAGTTTATATAAAAATTTATATATGATATATGTACATATATGTATGTACATACTGCATATCTTTACCTATGGCAACAGAAAGTAGGGTTGGAGAGTTTTGGTATTTTCCCCCACATTTCCTATAAATTCTAATAATACTTCCCCTCATGGAGAGCACTGTATGTGTGAAGTGAAAGATTTTCATCTGTAATTTGACCTCTATTGTAGTCATAATAGTGGAGGATCACTCATTAAAGGGAGAATCAAACTTGAGAAGCTTGGCCTTGGACAGAACTTACCTTCTAAAATAATGGCTATAGAAAAGAAAGGCTGAAGGGTAACAAGATGGAGAACACTGAGGGATTTTCAATTATCTTTGGTGAATAGATTTTTCTTCTGATGCTAACCATTCCTATCGTAAAAGACCTGGCCATGTAAGTGAGATAGAGGAAAAGGGCAGGCTAGGCCATTTGGAACATAGGAAATGAATATAAAGGGTCACAAAAGCTCAGGATGGCAAAACTAAAAAGAAAATGTTGTTCTGATACTTAAAACACTTCTATGCTTTAAAGAACTTTCTAACGTTATTGTTTGAAAGAAGCATCAAAAGCTTATTCAAATATGTTCTCTTATGCATTCAGTTTTTCTTATTTTGAAAGCATATAGTTAAATTGGTGTTAGAGTCAACTTGGTGGATTTACTTATGGTGAGTCTATGCACTTTCTGTGTGGTTTGGTCATCCTTTAATTTTTAACCCAGCCGTTAAAAATGGCCTTTTATTCATTGTCATATTGATTTAGGCAATAATCAACTGTTAAAGACTTCCTAGAAAAGTCATCATATCATTAAAAATCCAGCAGTCTACAAAGCTGGAAGTTTGTCCTGATATTCAGGCAGACTCATCATCTACAGAAATGAGAATCAGGAACTGGGTCAAACAAGTGTTTAGTCTTTCAGGAGCCTAATTCTTTTAATATAGTTATTAAATTTTTAAAATAGGAAAGCTATTGAATTTGTATATTAATTTCATATCCAGACATTTTGGTAAATTATCTTTTTGTATGTAGTGGAAGCAATCTCTGATTTTGGTTTGCAGCAATAACCCTAAAACTGTTCAAAGAGAAAGTCTTTCAGCATGGACATTTCATTCTCTGTTTTGAAATAAGAACTTTTATATTTAAGATTCTTCTCTCTCTTTGAGCTATCCAATGCCATCCCAAGTAACTCTCTGAAAGCACAATGTCAACATTCTTTATTCATTTAAAATTTTTTTATGGTAGTGCTCCCTGGTTACCTAGAATTTTACTCTTAGTTGGTACATGGCCTAAATAAAGAATCACAAGCTCCATTGTTATCTCTTTGACACTACATACCAAGGACTCCTAAATTTTTAACATCTCAATTCCTTTCAGCTACCTCAGATTTTAAACCAACATCAAAAAACCTGCACATTTCCCTGAAGTTCTCATTCTTAGACCCAGCTCCCTGACACCTTTTTACTGAAACAGGGTGATTTGTCAATTAAAAAATATCAACTTAAATGAGTATAACTACTACCATTACAGTGAATACATAAAGCATTTGCATCATTCCATAAACTTTCCTCTTGCACCACTGCAGTCATTAACCTTTCCCTACTCCATGGACTCTGACAAATGCTGATTTGCTTACTATCACAGTAGATTTGCATTTTCTAAAAATGCATATGAAAGGTGTAGGGGATGAAAAATAATTTTCCCTCTGTTCTTCTGAGTTCTTAGCTGAGATTCCTGTAATAAAACACAGATTAAAAAGAGAAAAGCCAAAACTTAATAACATATATACCTTACATATGCATGAGAGATAACCAGGGAAAAAATGAGTAACTCAGAGAGGTGACTTTAGAATTCAGGCTTATTTACCATTTTAACAGGGACATGCGAGGAGGAATGTAAGTCTCTTAGGGGAAAGTAAATAATTTTTAGGACAGATGAATGGGCCTTTAGAAGAATAGATGGAAGATATGGTAGTTAATCACAAAGTTTGTCTGAGTGTGATGTCAATGTCTAGACTCTCCTTTGATAAGAATCAATCTTCTGTGGTTTAATGAAATTCCCAAGAAATGGATTTATTGACAGTTGAGTTACTTTCGGAGGATCTGAATTTAGGCAGATAAGGGGAGGTCAAAGAGAGCCTCTTCCTGCATTTGCTGCTTTTCAAGTGCTTACAGCTCAAAATAAACAATATATTGAAGTGGCATATTTTGAATGGCATGTCCTGAATTTCTACAGTCGTTGTTCTGGGATGGCATATTCTACTACCCTTCAAAGGACTCACAGTAAGTATGCTTTTGTATCTGGATTCTTTTATTTAGCATAATTCTGTTAAGATCCATTCATGTGCTTGCATATATCAGCAGTCCTTTTATTTTAATTGCTGAGTAGTATTTCATTGTATGCATGTACCACAATTTGTTTATCTAATTTAACTCAGACTTGGGATTTTTCTAGTTTTTTTGCTATTATGAATGAAACTGTTAGGAACATTAGAGTAATAGTATTTTTGTGAGAATGTGCTTTTGTTTCTCCTGGAGAAATATTTAAAAATTGGATCCTGGATTGTAAATTGATTAAATTAATATTTTTACCTATATAACATATGATATTTTTACCTATACTAATTATCAAAGATTCTATATTATTTTGCACTCTCACCAACAATATATGTGGGTTCTATTTGTTTGACATTTTTAAATACTTAGTATTTTTGGTTTTTAATTTTAGACATTCAACTATATACTAATGATATCTCATTGTGGTTTTAGTTTGCATTTCTTAATAATAAATGATATTGAAAAACATTCATGTGCTCATTAGTCACCTTTATATCTTCTTTAATGAAGTATCAGTTCCATGATTTGTTAGTATTAATATTGAGTGGCAAGCACTATTATTTCTTTTTCTTATCTTGTTCCAGTGGCTAGGACACATTGTATAGATGTGGGATGAAAAGAAATCTGTACCTTGTTTCTGATATTAAGAGGAAATCATCTGATATTTTACCATTAGTTACAATGTTAGGTTTAAGTTTTTTATAGATATCCTTTATAACTTTGAAGGAGTCGAGTTGCCTTCTAATGTTAAGTTTCTGATAGTGTTTTTGTATTATGTTGAATTTTGTCAAATGACTTTTTGCATCTATTTAAATGATTTTATTAACTTTCTATTTTAGTTTTTTAATATAACTTGAATTAAATTGATAAATTTTCAAGTGTTAAATCAACTTTTCATTCTTGTGATAAATCCCACTTGTTAATCTACTTTATTTTTGTATATTACTGTACATGTTTTCAAATGTCTGCTTATGGATTTTTGCATCTGGATTCATGAAGGATTTTGATCAGTAGTTTTACTTTTGAGTAATGTCTTTGATTCTGATAACAGAATAATATTGGTCTTCTACAATGGTTGGAAAATGTTCCTTCTTTTTTCTGGAAGAGATTGTGGAGATTCGTTATTATTTCTTCCCTTAAAGTTTTGTAGAATTCACCAGTAAAGACCTCTTGGTCTAAAGATATTTTTGTAGGAAAGTTAACTATAAACTCAATTTCCTAAATAGATGTAGAACTAGTCTGGTTATCTACATCTTCTTGAATAAGCTATAGTAGTTGGAGTCACAAGAAATTTGCCAATTTGTCTTTTAAAATTTATTGTTATAAAGTTTTTGACATTATTTTATTATCCTTTTACTATCTTTAGGATCTGTAGTGATGTCCCATTGCCTTTTCCTGTTAGCGGTAAACTGTTTATTCTGTTTATGTTTGATTATCCTAGCAAGCAGTTGATTAGTTTCATTTACCTTCTCGAAGAACCAGCTTTTAGTTTCATTAATTTTCTCTCCGTTTTCTGTGTTCTATTTCTGTTGTTTGTTATTGCCTTACTTCTACCTGTTTGGGGGTTTAATTTGTTCTTGTTCTAATTTCTTTAGGTGGAAGCTTATATGGTATGTAACTTCAGATATTCTAATTTTTATCTCTAGTAGTTTGTTTTTGGACTATTTATATATTCATTGCTTTCCTCATCATATCAATATTAATGATTTCCTCTAACTTTGTGAAATCTACCTGTGGTACTCTGGACTGGATCTTGCAACAGAAAGAGGACCTTAACAGAAAAACTGGTGAAATACAAATAAAGTCTGAATGGTAGATAATAGTAATGTAAAAATGTCAGTTTCTTAGTTTTTACAAATGTTCTATGGTAATGTAAACTGGTAAAAATGGGGGAACTGAATGGGAGATATACAGAAAACTCTGCACTATGTTTGCAACTTGTCTGTAAATTTAAAATTATTCAAAATAAAAAAATTATATAAAAAAACTTTCATCAACTTCAATCTAGTTTTTTGTTGTTTGTTTTCACCCTATTTCTCTACCCACACTCTCAGCAAAAAGTCTCAGTTGATGAGAAATGTCACTATTTCCCACCTTTCTCTTACATATACTCTGATATGGCTTCCATGCTCCCTAATTCATCAAAATTCTTCTTATCAAGATGGTCAATGACATCACAATGCTAATATAGAGGTGTGGTACCTGGTATAGAGAACAAGCTCAATAAAGAGATTTTTGGTGTAATAAATAACATTTACACAAGATATTAATTCTACTTAAACAATACTTGTAGTAGTAGACTATGTTATAGTAGTAAATAGGTCTCAACTCTATGGACTTAAGATAATAAAGACATATCTCACATAAAATTTTTGATGTGGATCAGGTAACCCTTTACAACTTGAAGCTAGAGGATCTAGAAAAATAGTGTCCCAGTTGTTGTATCAGGGCTAGGGAGAGTCATAGAATTGTGCTTTATAGTTTTTCAAGTCCAGGCCTGAAGTTCCTACATCACGTGTATCCATATTCCATTGGCCATTCCTGAATCATACATACACAATCTAACTTAAAGGAGGACTGGACAATGCAGTCATCTGTGTGCCCAGAAAGAGGAAACGATTTGATTAATATGTAATATTATCTCTGTCAAAATGTAAAATTTTCTGAGATAAAGTTGGAAAGACAGCCATGCCTAGCTAATAACCAATTGCATGACTGATTGACTCATTGATAGTTGATCAACAAATTTGGCAGAAATTTACAATTTTCTTCCAATGTCCGTTCCTTTCTTCTTCCACAATAATAGAAAGACAATTTTTTTAGTAATCATATGGCTACTCTGAGAAAAGACTACATCATTAGCTTTCTTTGCAACCTTATGTGGTCCTATAGCACTAGGTTATAACGAGAAATGCTCTGTACATCAACTGAGAAGTGGCTTTAATGGAAGGTCATGTGTCTTTATTTCCTACTTACATTTGGCCATGATTTTTAAAATATGGCCAACTCTCTAGCAACTACACTGGACCATTAGATGACATTGGAAATGGAAGCCAAACATGGCAAAGGCATAAGAGATAAGAAGGCTTATTCCTTGACAGCATGTAGCATCTTTCCATCTCTAGTATTTTCTCCCTTGACTCTCTGAATATGGAAAAAATAACTTCTATCTTACTAAGTCAAATTTAATTTTTTTTCTTCAGTTACTTTCAGACAAACTTAATCATGAAAGATACAGCAAGCAATCAATTGGTTAAAAAAGATTAACTATACCTACATATAGACTTATATGTTCTAACTTAGGATTTTCATGTCTCTCATTCATTTACATTCATTGCCATTAAATTTTGCATCAGACCAGCATGTGATCTCTGGGCTCAAATTGTCTGAATTAGATGATAGATTTACTACTAGCTAGAAGACTGGCAATGGGCAAGTTTTGTAGTATTTTAAAGTTTATCTTACATTTCTTTAAATAGTAGTATTTTAATCCACATAATAGGTTTTTACTTTTTCTTAAATTAATTTTTATTGGAATATGGTTGCTTTATAATGTTGGGTTAGCCTCCACTGCACAACAAAATGAATCAGCCATACACATACAGATATCCTCTCCCTTTTGGATTTCCCACCCATTTAGGTTACCACAAGGCACTAGGTGAGTCCCCTGTGCTATACAGCATGTTCCCATCAGTTGTCCATTTTATACATAGTATCAATAATGTATATGTGTCAATCCCAGTCTCCCAATTCCTGCCACCCCCCACCTTTGGTATCCATACATTTGTTCTCTACGTCTGTGTCTCTATTTCTGCTTTGCAACTAAGATCTTCTATTCCAGGTATCCCCAACTCCCAGGCCGTGGACTGGTTAGGAAACAGCCCCATAGCAGGAGGTGAGTGGCAGTCAAGCGAGTGAAACTTCAAGTGCCACTCCCCATCACTCGCATTACCTCCTGAACCATGCCCCCACCCCTGCCAGATCCGTGGAAAAATTGTCTTCCACAAAACCAGTCCCTGGTGCCAAAAAGGTTGGGGACCACTGATCTATACCATTTTTCTAAATTCCATATATATGCGATATTATACGATATTTGCTTTTCTCTTTCTGATTTACTTCACTCTGTATGACACTTTTTAGGGCCATAATAGGCTTTTAGAACGATTAAATAATTCAATGCCTTTAAGGTGCTAGCCAGACTTAACAGCACAGAGAAAGTAGTCCTAAAATGATATTTCTTTTACAACAAGTGAAGCAATGGCACTGCCTGTTTAGATTCCTTCATTGATTTAAACCAAGGTTATATTCAGATAATAATATATTAATATGGAAAAATTAACAGAGTCTTTTTTTTGGCTTGGATAAATTTACTAATTTTATGAGGCCATCCAATGCTACTAAGTTAGTAGTATTTATGCTATTATCCTTAGAAGTTTGAGTAATACATGGTGGTGCATTCCTTTATATCTCAAAATAAGAAAAGTATGCACAACATCAAAGATGACAAATCAAAAACAATTAGGTTTAAAATTAGATTCGTAATAGAAAAATCTGATCCCTGGAAAAAACTTGTGCCGCTGCATGTGTGTGTGTGTGTGTGTGTGTGTGTGTGTGTGTGTGTGTGTATGATATCATACATACCAGTTCTTCTCAAAGTGCGGTCCCTAGACCAGCAGCATACACAACATCTGGGAACTTGTTAGAAATGCAAATTCTCTGGCACAACCCCAGACTTACTGAAAGAGAAATCTGTGTTTTAAAAATCCTAATGAGTTTAGTGCAGGCTAAAGTTTGAGAACCACGGATGTCTATCTTTAGCTAAAATACTAAGGTTAACAAAAGATTTCAGTTTATACAGAGTCACCAAGTGAATTGGTGATCTTAATGAGAATTCAGCTTGAGTTCCAGCAATATTGGTTTTCCTGCATGAATTTAACCCAGCTAAACAATTTATATTTTATTTATTTGTTTTCTATTATGTCTTCCTTCATTATGTCCTAAATTTATTCAAAACTTTACGTGATAAATTCTTATGGATACTTTGGTAAAAACATGTTATAAATATCAAATGATTTAAATTACATGCAAACAAATAAATTTAAAAATGATATTACTCTAACCCTGATCAAGCTGCTTTGTTTTTCCACTGGTCTTAAGATACACCCTGCATGTGACAACTTGTTAAGATCATCCAAGAACAACTTCTTCATAACTTGATAAAAATTAAAGAGATAATAGAATAGTATAATAAAATACAACACTGCACGTAAGTACAATATCTAAAACAATAGTCTCTACTTGTTGAGTATCCGAGAATTTAGGTCTGAGAAACCTCTCTGGTCATCAGCTGCCTAACAGGATGTAGCTCAAACAAGGTCCCTTTTAATATATTCCCTTCAGTATATGCTAGAACATATATTATTTCAGAATATAAAATTTACTTCCCATTCAGAATATTAGTTACAGAAAATATTTTCGTCATGGCTTTTCCCATTCTTTTTCAAGCGCTCCATAGATCTATGGATATAATTTCAAAGTGTTTGGAAATTTTGATGGAAATATTTAAAACTTGAATAAAGTAAAATGGGGCAAGCAATAATAATGTGGCAAAATGTCACTAATATTAATGTAGTTTGTCCAAAATCTTTAAGCGTTAAGCATTTTGATATTCTCTGAAAACTGCTTTTATTTTACTTAAAGCCTTAGAGCAAATTTATTGGTGTTTTCTCTATCACTATTGTATTTAACCTGCGCATCCTGGAATACTTCTCTCTGTGATTACCAAGGAGGTTGCAGGGTGGGAAATGGTGATGATAAATTATACTTATCAATCACTCCATAACTGGTGGTTTGTTACAGCCTTTATCCCCAAGGCACTGCTTCTTGAATGTAATTAAAGTAAACATCCTGTATCCATAAAGTCAAAGTATTTTACATCAATTTTTAAATTCAGTTTAAGGAATAATATTAAACATCATTTAAAGTAAAAGTTTTAGTATGAGGCAAGTGTTTTAATATTTTGTTTTTAAAACCATGTGAGCTTAGGTATTTAATATAACAAATATATATATATTAAATATGGTAATATCAATTTTGCATAAAAAGCTAAATATGTTTATATCTATATATAGGCATATGCATTCTAAATCCAATCCAACTTTTGATATGGTTAAAGGTATTCAAGCTTTTTCAATATTCCGAATTGAATGTATTACAAATAGACCTCGATATCATGTAACAATACTCTTTTGTATGTTTGACAATCACTTTTCTAGCTCCTTTAATTATTGTTTTCTTACTGTACATCATAGAGGAGATGTGGAAACACATTAAATAAATTTGTAAAGCACAAACCTGCAAAATATTCCTATTTATCACTAAGTGATAGCAAAATTATAATCATATATTTAATTAATATTTTATACTGCAGTATCCAAAGTTTACCATGAAATCAATCTAACATATGAGATGCAACCGGGTTACATAACACCGCATTGCTTTCCTTTTTTGCATATGAATAAAACAAATCTGAATTATACAAAATCCAGTAAAAGTTTTCATTCTTTGGAAGAAAGACTCCATATTCTTGGAACTGAGGGTATTACAGTGAAGAACTTAGATAAGGTCCTTACTCTCCTAGTCTACAGGTTCTAGTGTCAGGTGGTGATGGGGGTGGGGGGAGTAAACAATTGATTGTTTAAATGGGATAGGTTGAAAATGATAAAGTGCTATGAAGAAAATAAAAGGGTAATAAGTACGGCTTCCCTGGTGGCGCAGTGGTTGAGAGTCCGCCTGCCGACGCAGGGGACACGGGTTCGTGCCCCGGTCCGGGAAGATCCCACATGCCGCGGAGCGGCTGGGCCCGTGAGCCGTGGCCGCTGAGCCTGCGCGTCCGGAGCCTGTTCTCCGCAACGGGAGAGGCCACAGCAGTGAGAGGCCCGCGTACCGCAAAACAAACAAACAAACAAAAAGGATAATAAGTAGAGAATCAGCGGTTGGTGATGAGAACCTTAAAAACTTTAGATGTTTTTGTCAAGGAAGGCTTTTCTGAGGCAGTGAGATGTGATCCGAAACTTGAATAATGAGAAGTTAGCCACACCGATATTTTGTGGAAGAGTATTATAGATAGAAGAATAACAGATAAAAGTCTATGGAACAGGAACAAAGTATCAATGGAAATAAGAGTAATTTAGATGAAAAATAATTATTACGAGAAAGAGTACAGAGTCAGAGCAGTACCTCATATTCAGTATTGGGAACAATAAAAATTGAACTTTTATATAAACTGAAGTTAACCTGAGCTCACTTCTAGCCCTATCCATGACCTTGACGATTATTAGGACAGTGATGTCTTGAAGGGTAAACCAAGTCCCCTGACCAAGGAAAAGCTTCATGGAATGTTTTAACAGTATTTTTACAGCTATAGAACACTCCAGTCATGTAGCACAAACATTTAATATCAAAACCCGGAAAAAGCAAAACTAAACCCAAATAATTAGTACTGCAGCAGGAAAAAAGGAGATTCCTAAAAATATAAAAGGAAGAATTGAATTAGGAAACAAAATGTTAAGAGTTTCATGTTTGGGTCATTATGGAATTAGATATAAAAGCAAACAAATAAGCAAACAGTGAGATGTTAAGGAAAATAATTCCTCAAAAGTTGGAAATGAGTACCAAAGTTGACTACAGGTAACATTAGCACCTGAGACTTCATAGAAATTCCAGGGAATCCACTGAACATCTCAGAAAATGTGAAATGAAGTTTAAGATTATTTACTATGAAGGAGGAGCTAGCGTTTATTCCTTGTTAGCGTTATACTTAATACAATGTAATCTGACTAATTTTACCAAATGTCCATTGTGTCAACTCATGTCAAATATCAATACTCGTGGATTGATATTTGTAGGAAAGCAATTAGTAAAATTCATAATTAAATACAAATAGTGATATTACCTCAATAGTTGCTAAAAACATATTGCAAGATTCAACATTCACTCCTGATAAAATTTTTGAGATAGAGTGTTACTTAATACAACAAATGTATTTATCTCAAACCAGCAGCCAATCTCATGCTTGACAGTGAACTTTTGCATAGATTGTCATGTCATAAGAAGTCAAGGGGGCTCTTTCATGGAACTATTTTTAAATCTCATTTGAAACTGATGTTACTGCACTTATTTGTTTGTTTGTTTTTGTTTTTAAAAAGAATTGTTTATTTACTGAACCTGAGGCAGATTAGATACACAACCAGTTTTAAATTTACATCTTTTAAATCAATTTTGAAGTGTTTTCGCACACACAGGCACACAAGTTGGCATGCAACAGTTGTTCTAAGGTAAAACACAGTCACCTTAAACTGTTGCAAGTATTTTCACCCAAGGTTTAAAAATTGTTTATCCTGAACATGAAAACCTGTAACAAATTTAACTTAATTATATAAAACTCGTTACTAGTAGTTTTCCCCTTGCAAAGATCCAAAAAAAATGTACAAGTAAGTAATATACATCAGTCACAGTGTAATCCTGGATCATCCCCACACCAAAAGAAAGACCTAGGAAAACAAAAACAAACACACTAGTACTGACAGTAATGTTCAGTGAGCTAATTAAACAGTGGCCAAAATGCCACTGAACAAAAATAAAATAGTGGCTGTATATCACTGCAAAGATATCCAAGAGGCTTTTAACCCTTTGGCATCAGAAATCCAGATTTTTCCAATTATGTGAAATGCATACCTCCCACGTGCCAAGAGTAAAGAAAGTGGATGTGTCAGCATAGAAAGAAAAAGAACTACTGTTCACTGCAACACCCAGAGAATTGGCTTTAATAGAGACTTCTTATAAGTTTAGGCAGAAACCAAAAAATGGTTCTCAGCTGCTTGTGTCAACAATTTTAAGTGGAGGTGACTGAGTTCTAAGGTTCACAGTAAAACTTTAAAGGGGAAAAAGGTTGTTGGTTTAAGTCTTATCTTTAAAGCAAAAACAAGATAGACAAAGTAAAAAAGTACCAACTTGGTAGCATCCTCTAGTCACAGAGCTCTGCCATTAGACTGGATAGAAAATGTCAAGATTCAGATTGTTGTTTCTGATAAGGACTCAACAAAATGAATCTTTAATGACTTGAACTGCAGGATAAGGGATCCCAAGAATGCAGTCATTTTTAGTAAAGTACTGTCAATAAAGTACTATCCTGAACAAACTGCATTTTATTATGAAAGCAAAAGGAAAGAATATATTAAAAGGACTATACATCTATATTCCACTTACAGTGTTTGAGTTCTGGAAGGACCTGTATAATGGAGGAAGAATTCAAAAATGAAATCATGCCAATCAAATGTCAAATTTTCACTATAACTTTCCT
Source organism: Physeter macrocephalus (assembly GCF_002837175.3). Lineage (NCBI taxonomy): Eukaryota > Metazoa > Chordata > Mammalia > Artiodactyla > Physeteridae > Physeter > Physeter macrocephalus. Next base: position 62,052,707 of record NC_041215.1, read on the forward strand.
AAAAAAGTGTTTTCCCCCAATATCTATTAATCACAAAGAAACAGAAGCTGTGAATGTACAGTTTAGAAAATAAAAACGTTGAGACTAATGACATTATTATGACCAAGACACTTGGTAAACAGTGACTTATGAGTTCGGGATCATCAGGAAAAGGCTTTTTAAACAACCCTCCAGACTTCAAAAAAATCTCTTCAGGTAGTAGATCTGTCCCAATGTCATGGCAACTAGGACAAGAGCTTCAAAGAAGGACCAAAGGACCGCTCTGCTGTTTGTGTTGTCATTGATTGCCCTGTGTATTCTCTCCCGAACTTCCATGTATTCCTGTTCATGCTTTACAGCTGTCATCGCCACTGTGAGCTCATTAATCATTTCTTCTAGCTTGTTCTGGTGAGCTTCTGTTTCCATGTCTTGTCTTTGGGGGCCTCCCCAATATCAATGGTGAACATCACTATCTTTGGAGTCATGGTGGACATCCTACCACTAAAACAAAACTTAAATGTTCCATCCATGTGAGCAACAAAGGTGTATTTCCCACTGGACTCCCGGTCTCCTTTATAAATTCCTTTATTATCAGGCCCTGCAATCTCCACGTCGATGTCCAGGAAGCCGCCCTCGGCCACCTCGAAGATGAGGCCCATCTTGGTGCCCGGGGTGACCCGCTCGAAGAAGCACTCCTCAGCATGCGCGTCGATGCTGACAAAGTAGCCCGAGACCGTGGCCCAGAGCAGCAGCAGCTCAGCGAGCGTCACCACGGTGGGGCTGGGGCCGAAGCCAGGACCCGGACTGCGGCCTCCAGAGCCGCCGTCGCCGCCGCCTCAGCTCAACCGAATTTATTTGAAAAAAATTAACAAAAATATATAATAGGAAAAAGGAAGCAAACTACCATTATTTGTAGATAATATGCTTATATTCCTAGAAAACCAAAAAGAATCATCTGACAATGGCTAAAAATGAAACGAGTCAAACAGAGTAGCCAGCTTATAAATGATGTATGAAATCGGTAACTTTGTTATATAGCAACAATAAACCACTAAGTATATGTAAAAGTTGACATTCTTAATAGCAACACAGAAAACCACCTAGGAACAAAATTTCCAATAAATTCATGGAAACCATACAATACAAGAACAATAAAGATACAAAATTCTACTAAGAAAAATAAAGTAGACTATATGGAGAGCCACATGTGTTCTAGACTGGGAAGACTCAAGACGATAGTTATGCCATTTCAACTATAAATTAGCCAATAAATACGTTGATTCTAATGCAAATATCCAGCAAGCTTTAAAAGAATAGACAAATTGATTCTAAAATTTATCTGTGGATATAACCAGGGCATTTTTGAAGAGAAATATGGATTAGCAATTGGAGATGAGGCAATTTTGGAGGAGGATTGACCTGTCAGAGTGAAACTGAATTATAATACTATGATAATCAAAACAAAGTTATTCTAGCACCTGTTAGGTGGTAAACAAAGCAATCAATTAGAAAAATACTGACACATATTTAACTATTTATAGGAATTTATTATACAAAAAAGGTCTAATTTCAAAGTCCACAAGTATTGATATTTGACGTGAGTAGACACAATGGACATTTGGTAAAATCAGTCAAATTACATTGTATTAAGTATAACTGTGGCAGGATAGAAAGTAATAGTATGTGTTTTGGCATGGAAAAATCATCTGTGAAAATATAAAATTTGGTATGTTTTGGGAAAAGTATTTTCTATTTTAATTTAATTTTTCTTTGGCCTTTTCATTGTAGTTTTTGGCTGTATTCTTACACTGTACAACTATAAACAACAAAAATGGGATTACCTGAACAGCTAGTCATTTATATCCATGATTATCACTTACAAGTCTTCCCATGTTATTTCAATCTCTGTATTCTAACTAGGTGAAAATCATGCAAACTATTTCAAAATGACTTGATCTGAGAGTTCTCCCATCCTCTTACCCTGACTGCTAGTGGTTGTCTATTTCAAATACGGAAAAAAAATTGAAGTTCATAATTTTAACTTCTTAGCAACCTTCTTATATCTGGGAAATGTATATATCATAGTTAAAAATAATTCTCTGTGTCATCAACCCTGTCTTTCACTAGTAATGACATTCTTTTAAGGAAATTTGATTATACAATTTCTCTTCCATATTGATTTCCATCAACAATCTGTTAGAATGGTGAATGAAAGACCTGAAAATGCTTTGTAAATTATTAAATGGGCTGTGCACATTGCACCAAAAACTTAACTATATATAAAGAAGCATGCACATTCATTTCAAAGAAAGTCAAATTTGAATTAATTATTATAGAAGAAATGATAAATGATTGAATAAAATAAAATTCTCCTTGAATGGTAAGTAAAAGCTATGTGCAAACATGGATTGAAATGTAGTATAGTTTTTTTTCAACAAAGAAATATGATACATTTAAGACTTCCTTATTGCCATTGAAAAAAATGCTACAAAGGGGAAAAAATGCTTTATCTGGAAAAGTCTGGGGTTATAATGAAATCATATTAGATTAATATTTCAAGATTAATGTTATATAAAGTTTCAATTTGGATTTCTTTGATGTCAAATTTTTACTAACATATCTTTGTTTCATCTTTTATTTTGAATCATGCTCATTTGTCTACTAGAAACAATACTTGTTATAAGATATTTAAATATATTTATATACATATAAGATATATGGACTATATGTATTTGAATATATTTGTGCATATATGTATATATATAAATATAATCTTTTGCCTCTGTGATCCCATTAATCATTTAGGTGATTTTTCTTTCCAGACCACATCGTTTTGTCATTACATGGACATAGCAGCAAATATAAATACACTCACACGCGCGCACACACACACACACACACACACACACACACAGATAAAGGTAATCCTATAAAAATCATGAAATTAGTGCTGATTCTCAAGATTTAACCCACTATAAAAAAACACTTTACTACAAAGAAGACAGGATCAGTTCTTAAATCCACTTGTAAAATGATGATACTTTCTCCATACCTGAGAAATATTTTTCCTGAATGAATTAGAGACAAATGTGGTGACTTAAAACTGATCCCTATACAACAAAGATGATAAAGGAGTTAACTACAGGCCAGACATCTTAATCTGTAAGAGGTCTCTGGGGGTCAAGAAATCACATTCAATTTGCAGGATTATTTCAGGTGGCACAATTTCTTAATTACTGTTAGATGCCTCAGAATAGAGACCTAAATCCATCTAAAACTCCTGCTGCAACGATGACAATTCTGCTGAGGTTGTGTCTGCATCTGCTGTGTGACCATGTTCCACATTTACCTTTAAGTTTAAGCAAATTATGAAAAGCAACCCTGCTAAAGCTGTCATCATTGAATATCATCATCATCACATAACTGTTTGGACTTAAGAAAAAAGTTCAAACTGTAAAGGATTTTGGAAGCAGATGGTTGAAGAAAAGAATCTGGAAGGACTTTCCAGGTTTCTCATCTTCAAAATGTCATGCCATGGCTCTAATGTCAATTGTGCTAACATGACAGAGAATGAAATCTAGGCTCAGAAAAGAGCACCTGCTAGTCTAAGGTCACTGAGGTAGTGGCAGAGTTGAGGCTTGCACCCAATTTACAGTGGCTCCAAATTTCACTGCTCCTTCCTGTGTGAATGACTTCTTGCATATCACAATCTGTTCTTACAACATATAATTTATGGTTTTATGACTCCTGTTGACAGCCTGTGAAGGTTTAAACTTGTCAGGCACTTGTCTTTTTGACTTTCCCTCTAGATACAAACTAAGAGTTAGGTCAAACTAGCATCTCAAACAGCTAATCATGCAACATGAGAAGGCTGCAGAGGAGTCAGAAAGTTCCCTCCACCTCTCAGTCTTTACAGGGGTGTAGAATAGCATGGTTTCAAATTCCACATAGAAGACGACCAGGGCATTAACGTTGCTCTGCCAAGTTGATAAATTTAGCAAAACTCTAGAGGTGCAGAAAACTTGCCCAAGAAGACTTATAATTCTTAGAAAAGATTTGGCAATGGTGGTGTTTTATAGAAAAAGTTTAGAGGTATAACATGGTAACTTCTAACTTGGTATGTTACTGCCAAAAACTCATCATAAAACGCAATCAGACATCTAGAGTTTTGTAAAATCATTAATAACTCAGTCATTTCATTTGGGTTGGAATATTTATTTAAATATTAAAACATATAATATTAGCAAAATGGGGTTCACAAGAAATGGCAAAAGAGTAATATTTGTTGAATAATATGAAGGTGTTTGTTTCAGACACTTATTCGAAATGCTCGTTTCACCCTCAAACGGTATTTTTTAAAAATTTAAACTTGACCCGTAACAACAGTTCAGAAAGAACTGAAGAAGTTTTGAGAAGCAAGAAGTTGCATCGGCCATATCTGAAGAGCAATGGAAGAAATTTTTACTCCCTAAACTTTCTGCATAGCCAGGATCTACATAGTGGTGAACTCAAACAGATGTGTGGAGTTTCCTTAATGTAGTTGACTAAGAATTTGCTTTGAACCATTATATAAGAAATTTGATTCCTCTAGTCATAATAATAGGTGAGACACTGTTAAATGGACTGGGAAGTGTGGAGCAGTGATAACCAGATGGAGATAAATGAACTGTACAGAATTAGGGTGATAAAAACCAAACCTAGGCTAGACCTAGGATAGCGAGAATTCTATTAACTACTTGAGACAAAGGACTTCATCAATATGAGAAGGACAAGGAATTAAAAACAAACCTCATAATCTCACTGTGTTTACCTCTATACATTATTTAAGACATTTACATGAATAAGCATAATATATATCACCGTATAAGAAAATGTATATACTTTGGTATATAATCTTTGTAAGCCTCATGATCTATAGGGCTAGCTAAATCATTCTCAATTTTTGTGGTGCTTCTAGCAAGTACTGAGTAAAAAGAGTTTTGTCCGGTGTTGTAATGCAGAAGTCCTTGAACAATTGTATACTCAATTATAAATACATTTAAGAATGTGGTTTACAGATAGGTAGATGAGGTAAACTAGAGCTTTTGCTACATGGTACTTTTGAGGAAGGCATTTTGCATACCAACTTCTTTGTAATTCGAGTTACAAAAGAAGCCTTGAGTGCTGTATTGAAAGATACCAGACAAAAATGAGAAAACACCCTAGTTGTTTCAAACATAGAGATTTTGATACAAATAATTGATTATATGTGTGATACAAGAGTTGGAGAACCAGTGAAGCAATCTAAAGACTAGTAAACAGAAGGAACTAGATATCTCTCCAAAGGCTAGAGGAAAACAGGTAGAAATGATGTTACTAACCTGGAAGCCAGGGTCATTCTATGGAATGTAGAGCCATGGTGGAGACTGCCATGTAGGTGCCATAAACACAGGGACAGACATTATCTGGCAGGAACTAGAGCCACCATGGTGACTCAGACACTTGTGACAACATCAGTGGCATCATGGGAGAGGAGGTATACCTTGATTTCCTTCTCTTAGTCTCTAATATTCTACCAGTGTCTCGCATTGGCTAAGCCTAACTCTAAGTCATTTGGCAAAAGTCTGCATGAATGCAGTTCCTCAAAATAAAGAGCAGAGCAAATAAAAGACTGAGATGTGAGAGCAATAGGCAAATGGCTGGCCCAGAGGTTGTACAGTTACAAAGGGACATGTCAAAAGTATCTTCAGTGTTACACTTATTGATTATTGATCTGTTCCATCAATAATGGATTGAATTTCATATTGCACTCACAGCTACTAACAAACATTTGTGTCTTTTCTAGCCTGCCACTTTGAATATGAGAAAATTCCCAGAAGTTATCCAATGACTGATGGCTTTTAAGTACCATATATTCGTAAGGAGAATATTTTTTCCCTTGTAGAATTATTTACAGACGGATTGTATGTGTAAATTACCTATAGATTGACCAAAGTTTGCACATATTGACTGGTTTATGGATATTTAAAAACTTCTCTTTCTTATATTTTTGGTTTTGATTTAAACCACACTGAAGAAATGCTAATTTATAGATTTTTCTTAGATAATGGGGATATGGTGATAGCTTTCAAGGAATTCAGTGGACAATTAGGCTTGTTCTTAAACACTGGCTCTCATTTTGATAGGTAACCTTAAAAAAATAAAGACAAGTAGATTGGAGACAAAGCAGTATGATCAAATTGAGCTGCAAAATTCCATGCAAGCTTCTCAGAGGAGAAGATATTTGAATTGAGACTTCAGGCATGAGTGGAGTAGAAGAAATCATAATTCAGAGACATGCGGTACTGTAATTTTAATTTGGTATTTTATAGTTTATTTTTACTTTGTTTCTATTACCCAAATATTAAATGTTCTTTGTAGAATAGCTAAATAATACACATATGGGAAAAAAAGGCTCCATTAATCCTACGAATTGGAAGCAAACATTCTAACATTCCAATGTGTATCTTTCCAGATTTTTTATGCGTATATCAATTTATATGTAGAAAAAAATAAAGTAATTCTTGCAAATGAAACTAAATTATGCATTTCATATTGTGGTTGTTTTCAAAAGAAATATATTATGGATTTATCTGGCAATACTTATAAGCTCTGTGTCTCTTAGATTGAATAGTTTTTCAATGCATACGTTCTAAAACTAATCATGTTTTGTTAGATATTTTGGTCACTTCCAAATATTCAATATTATGAGCAATGCTCCAATAAATTTCCATATTCCTTTTAAAGTATATAATTAACTATATTTTTAGTATATATTCCTAAAAGTATCAAAAATATATACTCAGAATAAAGGCATTTTATATATCTTGCCCTAAGAAAATCTTACTAATTTATAGACAAGTGTGAAATTTTTTAGAAGTTAGGGAAGAGGGTGATCTTTAATTACACACATCAAAACTAGGCATCATAGCTTATTGGTATGTTTTCTTATGCAAAAGTAATTTTTCAACTTTCTTAAGCAAATACTGTCAAATTTCTCTCTTTTTTTTTTTTTTTTTTTTTGCGGTACGCGGGCCTCTCACTGTTGTGGCCTCTCCCGTTGCGGAGCGCAGGCTCAGCGGCCATGGCTCACGGGCCTAGCCGCTCCGCGGCATGTGGGATGTTCCCGGACTGGGGCACGAACCCGTGTTCCCTGCATCGGCAGGCGGACTCTCAACCACTGCGCCACCAAAGCCCTCAAATTTCATTTTTAAAAGGGATACCTGGTTGGAAACTTGAACAGTGATTTTTACATGAAAAATGTTCTTTAAAAATCTGCACTATTCACAGTTGTTTATGCCCAGTTAACCAATGCTGAACATTTAATTACAAAAGCTTTGCTACTCTATATTTAAAGGTTTGTAAAACTTCTTGATGTAGCTTATGTAAAAAAAGGAATTGTCAGATATTTATAATTTTGAGGAGAAATCATTGTAAGATTAAGCACATTGACACGAGATGGTAAGAAATGATCAAAAAACGTTAACTCAATACTTCTGTTCTAATAATAAGCCAGGGGTATTAGTTACTTAACAACATTTTTTCACATTGCATTTGCCTCCACATTCCTGTCCATTCCTCATGCTGGGCATACCAGTTGGGAAAGCAAGCTACGTTTGCTTTGAAAGCATTCTTCTATTTGTTCTTCCTTCCTCTTTTCCTTCCATCCTTTCTCCCTTTCTCTCTCTTTGCCTCCTGCCTTATGTTTTCTTTTAATTAATTAATTCATACTATGTTTTAAGTACAGAAAAAAATTAAAATAGCCTATAATCTCACCAGCCAGATAATCTCAGTGATTAATTTTAAATAAAATGAACAGTCTGCCAGGAAGGTCAAACGGCACACAACAGTACCAAATGAGAAGCAAATATGTCTTCTTTCCATTTTCCAGACCCTATTTTTTGTTTTCAAAGTTATTCATCATCAATTTTTTCTTTTACACCTTTCCAGAAAAATAATATGCATGTACTAGCATATATGTAAAAATAATCTCTCTATTCTTTGTTTATCTATAGGTGGACTTGCATATCCTTTTTTTAAAAAACAGAATAAATCGTACAATGTGCACTGTTCTAAGCTCTAGTTCTAGAGAACGTTGCATAACACAGATAGATCTACACATGCTTTTTACTAATGCCAAATTATTCTGTTGTACAAATATATACCATAGTTTATTTAACTGTATCAAGGGATATTTGGGGATGAATTCTGATATACCCAACACCCTGCTGAGAACAACTTTACTTGAGAAAATAAGGACGCAATTTAGGGCAACAAAATGACAATAAAATATAAAAATTATGGGCTCTTTAAGAGTAAGTTTACTTTGTTCAGGATGGGAATTCCAAACCATTATCTTGAGTTTCTCATTACTATGTTTTTGCCTCAGATTACAATGAATAATTTTCTTAAGTAAAATTTAGATCACTAAATGATCCTGTAAAAGTATGTCTTCAATGAGTCTGCAAACTTACCAAATGTCTTTGACTTAGACAAAACATAATTGATATTATGTAATTTTTGGATCTCACAAGGCATAAAAGGATTCACTTTTTGGTCTTAATCAGTATTATCTCCAAATCAAGAAAGTTAACTCCTTTCAGCATGAATGTCTTAGAAAATAGACTAATTGATAGACTTGAAAGTATGCTCTAAAGCAGATATTTTAACCATTTGGAAGTGGCATGTTAGATTTTGTTTTAGTACAGTTGCCTAGGTAAGGTTTTTACCTCATTCTCCTATGTTACAAGATTGAAATTTAGATGCAGTCTAGATCATGGATAGTGCAGCTGTATCTTTTATAGCACCCGAAGCGCCCTATGCTTTGTGTTTTTAAAGACCAATTCTATTTGCTGTTTCTTGGCATTAAGAAATACAGTAAAACAGCATCCCCAATCACGTTACTTGTTCTGCTATGAATTCTGTTTGCTATGCTGCTATTACATTCAATATGTGCATTTACATTTAAGTTAACATCTAGAGTTGGATAAAATGATTTGGAACATTTTACATTTAGTGCTAAAGAGAAGACATTTGATATTTATTCGCACTTTGCTCACCACCAGTGATTTCCAGTTCTAAAATCACATTACATTCTGTTTCACATATAGTGGCATTTCCTAAGTGTCCTGTCATCATACTTTACTATTATTAAACCAATAACACTGGGTTATAATCTCACTAGAAGTCCAGAAGGAAGACTCTAAAAGAAAAAAAAAGAAGGCTGAAGGGCTTAAAATATAGATGTAAATTAAATTATTACAGACATTTTTGTATAATTCTTCCATAATATTTAAAAATTTAGAAATAACGATATGGTCCTTAATGTATGCTCAGCCAGGGTCAATGTCTTGACAGAAATGTTACCAGCATATTAAATAAAATTCCATTTCTTTGTATAACTACTGTATATGTCTCAAGGTCCTTGTCGCAGAGCAAAGTTGAATAAGACACATTTACTGCACGTCTGTAGAACTTATAGAAGGGTCTGGACATATTTTTAAGTGTTCAAATCTCTTTAAGAAGGTTACAGGTATACTGAGACAATAAATTCATGATCCTAAGAGTCACTGTGAAAAATATCACTTGGAGGGCTTCCCTGGTGGTGCAGTGGTTGAGTCCGCCTGCCGATGCAGGGGACAGGGGTTGGTGCCCCGGTCCGGGAGGATCCCACATGCCGCGGAGCGGCTGGGCCCGTGAGCCATGGCCGCTGAGCCTGTGTGTCCGGAGCCTGTGCTGCGCAACAAAAGAAAAAAAATCACTTGGAGAAAAAATACTGCCCTTAAGCATGTATACAAAATCAAATAAGAGGAAGGAAAAATGATAAACAAATAACAAACAAAAAGCAGCTTTTCTATCTTAACAGTTAAAGTCAGCTAGAGAGAATGTAATAATTATCCATAGTAATTACCAGCTACACATTAGAATATTCCAAGTATTAAATCTGCATATTCTATGTAATTACTTACTTTAGAACCCTTTATAGCTTCATAGTGCTCTATGTTTTAATTAGAGCTCTAGTTAATTTTAATAATGCTCAAGAAAATTCCTATCTTCTCATTTTAAATGTATTTACTTTGTATTTGTCTTTTATCTCTCTCTCTCCACCTCGTAAACATCTAATCTTTTGACAAAAGCCCTTAGATATATATCCACCGACATATAATATGTAGTGCTTCTTTGTTTTTTACATTTACATAAATTTCACTCTGTTTCTAATTTCATGCATGCACTCTCTCTTTGGAGGACGTACCCATATATTGTTTTATGTTCTTTTGGTCCATTGCTCTATTTGTCACAGATTTTGCATAGTATACTTAAGGTAAACATTTCTCTAGTGATGAATATCTGAGTTGCTTATAACTCCCTACTAACACAGACAATGCTTTGATGAGTGTCCTTGTTCATATTCCCTTATGAACACATGTTGGCATCTCTCTGGGATATATATCTAGAGGTGTGGACCAGGAGCTGCATGATCAACATATAGTTAATTTCACTAACTAGAACCAGATTTCATTCCAAAATAACTGTATCTGTTCCAGGGACACATGTCCCATTGCTTTATGGTATCAAGTTTATCATATATTAAATACCAAAATATGTACATTGATCTCTTTTTGAGCTCTTTATTCTGCTTGAGTTGCCCAGTGTACCCGTACTGTTTTTAAAAATAAGGTTTTGTAGTATGGCTTAATAGCTGGTAGAGTATATTTTGGAAATTAACTGTTTTTGGATCTTTGTCTTCATAATCCATATAAATATATACAATTTTAACCATGATTTTATGAGATATAATATCTTTATAAATTTATTTTGAGATATAATATCTTTAGTATATTGTCCTTTCTATAAGCATGGTGAATATCTTTAATTATTCACTTATTTCCTTTAATAGAATTAATTTTTTTTGTCATAACATATTTATACTCCTAGAAAAACATATTTTATTTCTCATATTTTCTAATTGGTTTTTCTAGTACAGAGGAAAGCTATTAAATTATTTTTATTAGTTCTGTAAGTTTTTCTACTGTTTCTTTTGGTTTTCTACAATAATAATTACATGATCTACAAAAAAACTGAGACTTCTATTTCTTTACTTCTAATTCCTGTGCCTTTTACTCCCTTTTCTTACTTCTAGTGTTTTCGAAGACCACCAATACTAAATTGTGGCAGTGATTTTAGCCTTCTTTGTCTTGTTTCTTATCTAAATAGGAATACATCTAATTTTTTTATAAAGATTGGTATCAATATTCTCCACATACTTATTAAAAATATTATTTTTCAAATTCCTTCTGCTTGGAGAACTTACTTGCATTTTACTTGTAGTACAGATCTTCTCTTAATAAGTTCTCTGAAGTTTTGTTTGTTTAATTTCTTAAATTTCTTTTTCCTTTTCAAAAGATACTTTTACTGGGTTTTGAATTCTGTGTAATTTTTTCTTTCACTACTTTAAAGATGACTTTTAATTATTTTCTGTATTACAAAGTATCTGAGGAGAACTCTGTTTCGCATCTTATTTTGTTTTTGTCCGTGCAATGTGTCTATTTTCCTTTAATTTACTTCACAATTTTCTTTATATTTGTTTTCAGTAGTTTGTGTGTTTTATGTGTGCGTTATGGTATTTATCCTGTTTGGAGTTCTCTGAGCTTATAGATATTTGGTTTAATATGTTTCGTTATTTTTTGAAAATCCTCAGCCATTCCCTTTACAAATATTTTTTCTCCTCCATTTTCTTTTTCCTTCTTCTCAGACTCAAATTATACGTAAGCCATTTGATATTGTTCCACAGATCTTGGATGCTCTGCTCTAATTTTTATTTTCATTTGTTTATTTGCTTATTTATTTATACTTATTCCCCTTTGTATTCCAGTTTGGATAATGTTTTTCAATCTATCTTCAAGTTCACTGACTCTTTCCTCAACTCAGTTGAATATATGGATAATTTTGACTAAAGCAATCTTAATCTGTTACAGTGTCCTTTACTTCCAGTATTTCCATTTAATCTTTTCTTTTATATTTCCGTTCAACTTTTGTTACAGTTTCCAATCGTCTGCCAAAATGTTCCAAGAGGACTTTGACAGAGTAATCATAGTATTTATTTATTTATTTTTTTGCAGTACACGGGCCTCTCACTGTTGTGGCCTCTCCCGTTGCGGAGCACAGGCTCCGGACGCGC